>NC_089752.1:17635500-17650500 GCF_040412425.1 Macrobrachium rosenbergii | reverse complement strand
AGTATTTGGTGTCTGAAACCCCTCAGCTTCAGATGAGTTGGAAATTTTAAGTTTATGGAACAAATGATCTTCAATGGTAAAGTTATGCAAAATTTTAGTCCGGTATCTCTGCAGATTTCTGAGAGACTGATCCTCTTTGAATCCAATATTTGGAAAGACTAGGATCCACTTACACCTGAATACATTCTCGGTTACACGTTAAAGATGGTATGCGACTTGCTTGGTATAGATTAATGCGGAAGAACAGAGTTGTTCGAGTAATCATACGAAAGAGGAAGGATAAATGGATTAAAATAGTGAATTTCAAAGCCCTCCCAGTCGAGTGATCTTAAATTGCAAACCTCGGCTTCTTATGAGGGTGTACTTCGGGCAGAAGGAGCCGGCCGCCATATACTGAAATCGTGATCTGAACTTTCAGAATCACTCTGCGGTTTATGGGCCCTGCTCCAGAAGTTTTCGATATATGAACTCATAAAATCAGGTGATTTTCAGGTCCAATGTCTCTGATTTGTAAACTTTTGTGTATAACTTTTTCCAGCCTATTGTTAAGAAAGTGTTTTAGTAAAATAAAGTGAAACCATGAGATCTACGGATAAGATATGGACTAATTTAGTACATTATATGCTAGAAAGTTACAAATCTCACAAAATTATGTTTTCTTAGATATCATTCTTCCAAAACTTTACATGATATGGATTTGTTTAACATTGTGGTAAAATGCAGTTTGATCCTCGTATGGCAAACTTTAAAACACACACATATACACACACACACGGCTATTTTTGGTGACCCAGGAGTATTGGTTTTGGTCGAAAATCTTGAAATAGGCCCGAGAGACCATCGGATGACGTGTGGGAGGTATTGTGATCCAGATTACACGACATGCAGTTGTAAAATTGGACTCAGTTTCGAGAAATACTAAAAACAGATCAGTGAAGACTCGACATGAAAATTATTACTTGGTTTCTGAATGGACCGTTCTTTTTTGAGTTAATAGTCTATAGTTCCCATAAAGAGGTTTAAGTGAAAATGCAAGGTATAAACCGAGTATTGCAATCACGAACAATACGGAGGTCATTGTAAATAATAAGTATCCGGTAATAAGAAAGACATTCTATTACTATCCTAGTGTTGTGGTTTTCTAGTTCTTACCACTAGCTCCATTAGATTTCCTGTCACAAAAACATATATATTTCATTATTTTCATATATATATACACATATATATATATACATATACATATATATATGTATATAATATATATATATATATATATATATATATATATATATATATATATATATATATATATATATATATTATATACATATATATATATGTATATATATATATATATATATATATATATATATATATATATATATATATATGCACACACATACATTCATACAGACATACATACACGCGCACAAACACTCATTGTTGCTTACTTATACTGGAAGTTAGATGGTGAGGAAAAGATTAGATTAGATCAGATTAGATAAAACAGCATTGGGAAAAGAAAGCGAGTACGTACGCTTGCTCCTTGATTCAGCCCTGGGTAAGAGTCATTGTTGTGTATCAGAAACGGCTTAGGCTTGTGAGAGCATGAGCGGCACTTCTGAGTAGAGCACTTCACGATGAAGGATTTATTGTCAGGTTGAAGTGAACCGGGAAAGTGTCTTGCGGAAGAGTTGCTTGTTGGCGGGGAGAGGGAGAGAGAGAGAGGACTCGGACTCGGCGAAGGAAAAGCGGCCGTTGGTGACCTTTTATAAGATCCCTGGTGTGCTTCGCGTATTTCCTAGTGGGCAAGGGTTGTCTGCATGACTTGAGGGCTATTTATGATCAATTCATTATATGTAAGTGGGAGATTGCAGAAATAAAATGTTTTTTGCTCTTGAGCTTATTTGAATATTAGAATTTTTAATTATTATTTTTTTTTTTTGTCGTTTCCATAAGTTTTGTGTTTTTTCTGTTATGAATTTAAACTGCTTGAAGACTGAGCAAGACACGTTGCGATATATCATTTATTTATTTCTCGTTGAAATTCCTATCATGTCCAATATGAGCTGGGTTTATATATCTTTACCGCCATATAATAATAATAATAATAATAATAATAATAATAATAATAATAATAATAATAATAATAATAATAATAATAATAATAATATCATGTCCTCTGTGAGTTCGGTTTACATATTTTTACTGTCATACAATAATAATAATAATAATAATAATAATAATATTGTATTGTTGTTATTATAATTGCTGCTGCCATTCCCTGTAATGCGGGTGACTTGAAAAACTGTGCACGGGTCACTTCGACAATCATCCCTCGTTACTAATATTAGTGTAAAGCAGTTCTGACTGATTAGAAGGCATTACCAGAATACCATACCAGCATCTAATGAAAATATAAACCAGGGAGATGTAAATTATGACTAAAATGAATAACTGATGACTAAACTGTAGAAATATCCTGTCATCAGTGCACGAGAACGGTAGTTCAAGTGTCTGAACATATGTCTAGGTAGATAGAGCAACGGGAAAATTGCCCAACATTTTTTCCAGTAATAAATCATATACTTTTAAATTGCCCTGAAAAAGTTTAACTTTTGATTGAATGACAGTTCGTATCAGCTGTTCAAAATCATTAAAACGTGGTGTTACCAGTCTTAAGTTATTATTAAATGGGTGGATGAACAGTACAAATTCGACTTCACAAAGTTTTACTAGTCCGTTGTAAAACTTAGTCGATTACCTGGATTTGAGGTTCTTCTTAGGATATAGGAAAAATATCCGCACTTATCGCCATATTGTCTCTTTTTCGTCTTCCCTTTCAGCTTTATTATTGTAATCTTACAGGGCAGGGTTGCTGTTGTTGTAATCGTTTGCACTTAGACTCTTGTTTACAATTTTTTAAAGAATCGGTACACGGAAAGTGTGTATGCAGCATTGAAGATAATTTTATTCATGTATTCAGTGGGATGTATTTGAAAGTGGATTCGTGTGTGTGAGCAAGCTGCTAAACAAGCACTAATTCTCCTTTTTATTCCAGTAATTCTTGTTATTCAGTGGAATGGATAGGATTAATCACTAGCCCCGTGTTTTATTCCCTTTTCATGTAATTGTTTTGTGGACATTTACTTCGGATGCACATATTTGCGTGATGTTTGTTGCGCTTACTAAGTTATAATGTATTACAATTAATTTTTTCTTTTTGTACCTTGTTATCTAATGAATCGCACTCTCAAAATGGATAGTAATACAGTCTGGGTTGTATCTGTAGTTGTATAACATTTCTTCCTCTAATTTTTGTTATTATATATGACACTTGTATTATATAGTTTATATTCATCACTTAAACTGATATTTATTATCGTGCATTTCGAAGACAAACGTAATTTATGCTAACTAAAAGATATTCCTATAATTTGAAGCACTGAAAGGCTGTCACCTTCGAAAAACTTTAACTAATCATCTCGGTTAGTAATATTAGAAAGTACGATGCTGCCCTCTTGAGAAGGCTGAACTTCTAATGCAATAAGCTATTAGCCATTATCCAGTGTGAAAGACAGAAACACAGTTCCATATACTTCAGTGTTCGCACTGATAATATTCCTTCCCAAAGGGATGATATACAGTAGTTGTTTCATATCGTACGAACCTATCTAATGCAGGGTGGACACATAATATGAAACAAGGATATAAAATATAAGCAAGAACATCAAAACTTACACTGTGATACAAGGCTACCCAGATACCTCTCTCGGCTTTACAGTTCAGATATCAAGAAGTTTTACATTTGCTTAGAGATAAATAAAAATGCAGAAAATATTTCCTCAAATACATCTCTCAGAAACTGCAATCAGGAACTTTTTTCATCCATGAAAAAATTTCCTGAATGCAGTTTCTGAGAGATGTATTTGAAGAAATATTTTCTCTCTCTTTATTTATCTCTAAGTAAATTTAAAACTTCTTGATGTCTGAATTGTAAAACCAATAGAGGTATCTGGGTAGCCTTGTATCACAGTGTAAGTTTTAATGTTTTTGCTTATATTTTGTATCCTTGTTTCATATTATGTGTCCGCATTAACCGGCATTTTGTATGCTGCATTTAAACTAATTAGCGTAGTGGCCTTCTTTTCGTGCAGAATTTTGTCGATAATTGATTATTTTGTAAACTGTTAGTAAAAGTTTTTTTTTCTATTTTATACAGGTAAGATGTGTGGCTAAGGATCACAACTATCGGGCTACTACCGTGGGTGAGTCTTTCTTGTGTAGTTGGTTTTGAAAAACTTTAAGTGTGGATCCTGAAGTGACGTTTCGTACTTCACTGCTGTCTTCTTCATGCGAATGCCAGCTATGCAGAATATTCAGTGCTCTCATCGACTGCCTGGTTTGTGGGGAAATAGAAATTAAAATGGGTTGGGAGCAAAAAATGAAGCGTAATTTCGAAGGAAGTAATCAGCTAATCGGTTGACATCGTGAACAAAGCGGAATGAATATATATATATATATATATATATATATATATATATATATATATATATATATATATATATATATATATATATATATATATATATATGTGTGTGTGTGTGTGTGTGTATGTGTGCGTGTGTGTATTTGGGTGTGTGAGTTTGTATCTGTGTATATATATGTATATATATATATATATATATATATATATATATATATATATATATATATATATGTGTGTGTGTGTGTGTGTGTGTGTGTGTATGTATATATACTGTATATATGTATAAACAGCCTAAGCATGAGGGGTATTGAGATATAGAGAGACAATTTTCCCCTGCGCTGGAACAAAGATTGACGGTGGAATCATTTCCTGTATGGCACAAGAAGGGAAACGCAAAGCTTGCTGCGGATGACCTAAAGTTTTGTAAATAAATTTATATGGCTAAGTCTTTCGAGGCCTCTTCTTCAAAAGGAAGTCAATTGCTAGATAAAAAGAATGAATAAGTGTGCATAAACATGAAGACAAAGGAAGGAATGAATGTTTTTATATGTATTTTACATACGTTATCGTGCGTGAATTTCTTTGCAGAGATAACTCTGCAACAAATCAGCTTGAAAGGACAATAATAATAGTAATGATAAAAATAATAACAATGCCAGCTCGCTCATGTAGAGTACTTGTTTTATATATATACAATACACACACACACACACACATATATATATATATATATATATATATATATATATATATATATATATATATATAATCAGAAAGCTACAAACGTCCTTTAATATCAATTCACTCTACTGAAATAATATATTTTCATATATGTTACCGAAGGGAATTTTTAAGTTGATAATAAGTCCACCGTCCAGGATCGAACCAGCGACGGACGGGGAATCAGGACTACAGTGACGTACTAACGAAATCTCTTGTGGCCGATTTCGTTAGTACGTCACTATCCTGATTCCCCGTCCGTCGCTGGTTCGATCCACGGACGGTGGACTTATTATCAACTTAAAAATTCCCCCTTCGGTAACATATATGAAAATATATTATTTCCGAGGTAGAGTGAATTGGATATTAAAGACGTTTGTAGCTTTCTGATTGATTGTATATGAATCACGGTGATGTGATAAATAGTCATATATATATATATATATGTATGTATGTATATATATGTATGTATGTGTGTGTGTGATTTTAAGATGCATTGACTTAAAGGTAGAAAAATGGGCCCACCAGTCAACCCAGCATCAGCATCAGGTTAAATCAAGAAAAGGTCATTGGGCAGGCAACCTCATCCCTCGAGACTTGCTGTGAAGATTTTATCAACCAGTTGCCACCCGCTCTTGGAGAGTGTTTGTATAGAGAGAGAGAGAGAGAGAGAGAGAGAGAGAGAGAGAGACACCCACAGGCTAGAATGAGCTTGAAGTACTCCTAAAATTCGATGTAATTAAACAAATAAAGTTTTAATTGCCAAAAGTTTAATGTTCTACCCGGGAGTTTGGGCTCTAAGTGGACTGTACTTTTGCAATTCTGAAAACTATTCTGCAGTGATGAGGGAAAAGAGCAGCTGAGTTTTTCTCTTTCAGGCAGTAGCTTCTCTTCTGATGGCTTTTACTGTATTGTATTTGTATAGAATTACTAGCATTTCCTACAGAATTTTTCTTTCAAATTCGATATTGTTACCAGCAGTAAGAATGTTTATCTGTTGTGCATGTGTGTGTGTGTGGGGTTCTGTATATATATGTATATATACATATATATGTGTGTATACATATACATATATACTACATGTATATGTATATGAGTTTATATTATATATTACATATATATGGTGTGTGCGCTCGTGCGTGCACGTATGTGTATATGTATGTATGTATGTTTATGTATGCGTACGCTGCAAGCAGCTTTTCTTATGTATGCCTGCATGTGTATATGTGTGTGTGTATATACTGTCATAAACTGGGTCCTTGGTTGAGGAGGGAATTGGAGCAAGTTATTTTTATTGACTGCCTGCGTACCAAGGGGGGCCCGAGTTTATGAACAAAAGGAGAAACTACGGGAAACTCACCTTAGAAACTTCCTGGATTTACGTAAATAATGAAGGTCGCCATTTGGAATTAGAATTCTTTTACAGTTTAAAAAGGGGTTTATATACAGAGAATGGGACAAATATGCAAGACCAAAGAAAGAAAGTACAAGGCAAACCATTTACAAGCACATAAATTACATACAATAGAGCGATAATGCAGTAATTTACACATAAGCAATGTAAATAGGAGGGGCCACAGATACAACAATCCCCGGTATAACAAATGACTCTGTTATGGTAAAATTACATCAAGTCACATACTGTAATACATTGGAAAGGGGAGATTCCAGGGTAATGGCAGTCAGTTAATTAGGATGATTTCTGTGGGCAACGGATTCTTGCAATCAGGCTGCGACCAGGAATGGTTGCGAAATTTGGATGGCAGTCAGAACTAGTGGGGCATAGATCTTCGGACTGGACAAGATATGATGGCTCCTGTAAGAGAGGTCCGGAGTTAGTACAACACGGCAGAGCAAGGAAATCCCCCCTGCTATCCATTAGACAATAAATCTTCGCACGGGGGAATAATCAAACACTTATATCACTTAGACTAATTTGCCCTTACTTTGCACTAGGGAAGGGATAATTGAATACTTATCACAGAATCATATTAAGCTGATTTCAAAGCAAGTCATGGGGCGATTTACGGGCTGCTCGAAGTAGGGTGACTTAAGGAAGGGAATGCTTTTGTGGAGGAAGAAATTGAAGTTTGAAGGAATGGAAAATCAAGGAATTTCAAGGGGGAGGGAAAGGGCTGGCTTACTGACTACTTGCGATCAACGTACCTGGCCTGCAGATGTGTGCGCTAAACACGAGAGACTTGGCCGGTTACCGAAGTTAGCTTTCACCAGCGTAAAAGGAAGGAAACGCTGGACGTGCGTCCGAGACTGGAGTCTGGAGGCCTCTGCCTGCGTCCCGGGAAAAACAGTGCGCATCTTCCACAGGTGTTTGCTTCGAAGTCTAGGCCTGCCCGTCGATCTGCAAAGAGTCATACAGCCAGCAAAGGAGTGGAGAAAAAGTGGCCTTAAGATTAAGCACTTAGAGGTTAAGTTCCTATCTATCTCACAGCCTGGCTATGTCCCTATTCCCACAGTGGCCTAGCTACTCCCATATCACGTGATGGGGGTGAAAGGGGGTCCCTATTGTCTATCCCAGGTCAGCTGAGGTGGAGCTAGCCTTACATGAGTGGGAAGAACAGGCCCTAACTGCTTTTCTGGTTCAAAATACACTTGGTTCTATCGCACCCACCATGTTTTCTTGGCCCTACAGTCAAATGAAAGGGAGAAAATGCTTCACAGCATAAATGACTCACTGGCTGCTAAATGAGGAGAGATAAATTCTTAAGAATACACACACATATATATATATATATATATATATATATATATATATATATATATATATATATATAATATATGTATGTGTGTATGTATATATATATGTATATATGTATGTATATATATATATATATATATATATATATATATATATATATATATATATATATATATATATATTCTCAAATAACCTGTTCTCCTTAAACCTTGTTGCAAAAATAAATAAATGATATATAAAAACACAACAAACAATAACCACATTTGTTCTCTAGATATCGACAACGAAATCTATATACAGAAGACTTTTACAATTCACGGACACCAAGCACACACAACGTCATTCACACAGAGGCTGAGTGCATTAAAACACCATCGCCCATGTAAAACCTAACCAGGCATACGCTTGAATCCTCCTTATGTTAGGTGCACTTGTTATAGAATTCCTTTTTTATGTAAGATATATGTATATGTGCATATATATACATACACACACACACACACACACACCCATATATATATATATATATATATATATATATATATATATATATATATATATATATATATATATATATATATATATATATATATATATATATATACATACTGTATATACATACACACACACACACACACACACCACATATATATATATATATATATATATATATATATATATATATATATATATATATATATATATGTATATATATATATTAGTAAAAGGACCTCATTCAAACTAGATGGTATCTAATGGAGTATTTATTCAGAAAAAGTTACAAGCTTTCTTGGACATACAATCCACATTATCAAGTATCCGTACATTGACCAGACACGTAGTCCAGCTGTATTTATATCTGTGTGCTGGGTACTTTTAATCCTATAATCGCCTAGCTCCTCCTGTGTGACCCCCACCCCCTCATGACCTTGGCCTTTCTCTGCCCGCTTCTTCCAAATGTTCGTTTTCCTTGCGCCCTCTTGTGTTTTTCCTTCATTTCCTTGCTACTATGGAGTGTACGATTTTTTAACATTTAGAAGAAGTGGGCAGAGAAAGGCCAAGGTCACGAGGGGTGGGAGTCACACAGGAGGAGCTAGGCGATTATAGGATTAAAAGTACCCAGCACACAGATATAAATACAGCTGGACTACGCGTCTGGTCATTGTATGGATACTTGATAATATGGATTGTTTGTCCAAGAAAGCTTGTAACTTTTTCTGAATAAATACTCCATTAGATACCATCCAGTTTGAATGAGGTCCTTTTAGTAATTCTACCAATGCACAGAACAATTGTGTATGTGATAACGTTATATATATACATACATATATATATGTATATATATACTGTATATTATATACATATATACACACACACACACACACACACACATATATATATATATATATATATATATATATATATATATATATATATATATATACATGATTCAACCTGGGGGAAATGCTTATCATGAGCCGGTTACAGATTCTAAATGAATGATTTCATACTTTCCACGATATCTGTATAAAGTCTGGCTGTTGTTGACTGAGGAAATCGTAAAAAACAAGGAAAAATGGGGAATTTAACGGAGCTGAGGGTTCTACTCACAAGGTAGTTGTAAGTAAACACGTTAGGGTAAGTTTAAGATTACATGTATTTACAACAAAAGAACTATCAGAAGATGAAATGAACTAATCAGGCAGGCAAGGCCTGAGAGGTTAATTATAACTGGGAACACTTGAAGGTGTATCCGTCGGTGTGACGATGCTGATACAAGGCACAGTCAAGAGAGATTTCCACAGCTAACAAAACCTCTGTAAACGGAGAGATTTACGAATTAAAGCCAGTAAGGACACAGTAAAATATGCTTAGGACAAGGCGAGCACAGAGGGTGCCAAAAAGCCTTGAACACATAATTTTTTGTGTAATTATTCAAACACAAGCATTTACATAACACTGCCCAAACAAGGCAAGGGTAATTTGGAAATACTGGCACTTAGAAATGGAAATAGGAAGTTTAGTACAAGAATTAAAACAATGTGACTGACTGGAAGAACCTTTGAAACAGATCACTTTACCTTGTAGAAGAGGTGGCTGGCGAGAATAATGGTGGCGGAGGAGGGCTAAGGGCTTCACTGGTAAGAATGCTAAGGGCCTCTACAAGATAGGACCACATGGTAGGGCATGGCTCTCTGAAAGGAGGTGGGAATGGAAGGGAGATGCGACTCACTCGCATCCAGCTATGTCTTTCTCTTGTTCTTTGGTGAGGCCCTTATATGACTTTGGCCAGGCTTAGGAGGTCTTCCACAGGTAGATGGGGTTGTGCCGTTTCCCCTATGCGTGTGCATCATTATGGCTCAGTGCCAGGTGCTCATTACAGGCCAAACCTTTCTCTTAATCTGCATCGCCGGCTCAATTTTGCCTCCGGCCATACTTAATCTCCTCACAACCTCGTGTCTGTAAACAAAGGGCTCCGCAGCGTCACATATTCGAGAAGAGAAAGTTGGAGAGGTATACAGAGTGCAATTAATGGGTTAAGGGAAGGGCCAATATTCCTTTTGCCGTTTCTTGTCAGGCAGTGCTAAAATGCACTGTTTTACTTTAACCTTTAAATTAAGAAACGTCTGGTGGCTTAGATGCTTGGGAAGATATAGCAATATATATATATATACATATATATATATATATATATATATATATATATATATATATATATATATATATATATATATATATATATATATATATATATATATATAACATATCGGTATACATATGATAAATATGTAAGGTAATTATTTGTAAGCATATGTATGTACTTATGCTCATGTAAAAGAGATGAAATGCATATAGTGCATGTATTACAATCATTAACTTCTTGTAAAATCGTTTACATTTTCAGCGAACTTGTAAAGTCATCCTAATTTTCTTTAATGTTTCATGACATTTTATCACATATGGCAGTAATTTGCCTTTTGCTCCACATCGTTATTTTCGTTCTTTGTCATCGGTCGATGTGTATTACGTTAATTGACGTCAAGTTGCAAGATTTTCCTTTCATGCAATTTTTTGATACGGCCCAATGACATTGCCTATAAATTTGCTTTATTTATTTCTCGTCGAGTTTATAGATTGTTTTGTGTAATTAATATCATTGCTTTGTTACGATTTCTATATCATTTAACAACTAGGTTCAGTTTCATGTAGAATATTTCAGATATGTATTATTATTTGTCGTTATTATTTGATATTAATTGTTAGCACTTGATTACGTGGTTGATGACTGTAATTTTAGTACTGCTACTGCTAAGTCATATCGACTGATTTGCTTCCTGCTTTGGTACTTCTAATTCTATAGATGACACAAGTAACAATGACAGTACTGACATTCCATTAATTACTTTTCAAACTACTTTTACTGAGAAAAAGAAGTTAAGCAGTGGACGCCATCATTACATAAAAAAGTGTTCTTTTTCTTTCTCTCTGTTGTGAGCTCCACATGCCCCGGAAAGGAAAGGAGTGAATAGTGAACAAGGAAAGTGATTCCCCATCCACCGCCCCCCCTCTCTCTCTCTCTCTCTCTCTCTCTCTCTCTCTCTCTCTCTCTCTTCAGTCTCTCTCTCTCCCGACGGTCAAAAAACAAGTCTGGGAGCCCAGAGTTAGAAAAGCTCGTGTCTTATTTCAAAGGGTCTCTTTGAAGGGGGTGATCTTCATGCCTGCTAATTAGCGCCCTGTGGGCGCTCTGAGACAACAAGGTGTTCTTTTTCGAGGTTCTTTTATACCTGGTAGAAGTCTTTGAATTAATAGGTCTTGACTCCTTGGGTTATGTAAGACTGTCTCCATAGTTTGTCATTTTCTTAGGACTATAGTTACTGCTGGGTAATTTTGTGTGTATGTCGTTGAGTTTTATGGAAAGGTTAAGTGAGTTCTGGCTTTCAAGGTCATGTCACACAAACATATACACTGTATATGTATATATATATATATATATATATATATATATATATATATATATATATATATATATATATATATATATATATATATATATATATACATACTGTATATACCTTTTACATTTTTCGTTTCTGAAATTGGTCTCTTTTTGTAAGAGGTTCTAAGATTCGACCAATTATCATTTAGAGTATTGCCCGAAGACTTCCTTTGATCATCACATTTTATCTTCTCCCATTTTCCTTGGTAATTGGTAACGATACTAGCATCGGTACTGCAGTTCTCTCTCTTTTATTTGTCTGTATACATACTATATATATATATATATATATATATATGTGTGTGTGTGTGTGTGTGTGCACAGTACACACACACACACACACACACATATATATATATATATATATATATATATATATATATATATATATATATATATATATATGCATATATATTATATATATATACATTTACATATACATATATAGGCTATGTAATATATATATATATATATATATATATATATATATATATATATATATATATATATATATATATATCTTTCCTACATACCATATAACGGTACCAAATTCCTCTAAGCATCATCCCTTTCCCTGCATCCCCCAATCCCTTAGTTTTCTCTCCTCCATATCTTGTTCCTGTCCGTGGGTGATGCTATAGGGCAGCCGCCGTAATTGACAGCATCCGGGCCCTGACGTGTGTAATGTTACGCACCAACGCTCATTCATCCGGAAAATCAAGACGGCAATAGGTGAAGGAAAGACCCAGCAACGCCGCTCATTCGGAATACGAGGAAAAGGAGGAAGGAAAGAAGGAAGAAAGACCGGGCCTAAGGCCCCGAGGATCATGGGAGTCGGGAAAAAGACTAGCGAAGGCATTATTATTATTATTATTATTATTATTATTATTATTATTATTATTATTATTATTAAAAAATGGCGGTGGTTGCATAACAGCTCCAGGACGAAGATGATTCTTTCTGCATCGTAAGCAGAGTAGTAAAGAAAATTAAATTGCAGCAGAAGTAGTTATGTATACTTTAAGTACAAAATAAAGAAAGTGGTAATACAAAGAGGATTAGTCCAAATGATGACATTTTCAGACAGCAAGACATAGTAAGAGATCACGAGTTTCTCCAAGATCGCTTAACACGGAATGGTTGAGGTTATATCAGTCAGTGCATGTATTCCATATGCATAGGCAATGAATACGCTATATGAAAATGTAATCACAGTATTATTTATATATTTATCATGCTGTGAAGCCTTTCAACACCCTCAGGTCTGTGCTACGGAAGTACTTGCATCACAGTGGATTTCCGTTAAATATGTAAAGCTAATTAAAAGTACGTATGAGTTAAGTATAATTGAGGTTAGTTGATGGTGTTTTGTCATGTCAGTTTCAAGTAAATAGTAGGGTTCTCCAAGAGAATGTAATTTCACCTTTGCTGCTTTTCCTTCTCATCTCAAGTAAAAAATGCGCCGTAGAAACTTCGGCGCAATCAAGTTTTTTGTACAGCGCACAATGCTGTATGAAACTCTCAGCCACGGCCCGGTGGTGGCCTGTGTTGTTGGCACATAGAGAGTGCCAGACGGACGATCATGGCTAACTTTTAACCTTAAATAAAATAAAAACTACTGAGGCTAGAGGGCTGCAATTTGGTGTATTTTATGATTGGAGGCTGGATGGTCAACATACCAATTTGCAGCCCTCGAGCCTTGGTAGGTTTTAAGATCTGAGGGCGGACAGAAAAAGTGTAGACGGACAGACATTTAAATAGCCATCTTAATAGTTTTCCTTTACAGAAAACTGAAAAGTGATCGTAGATGGAAGAGAAGGTTCAGGCTAGTGTAAGGAAAGAACATGCAGGTAATGTTGTTTGAATCAGCCGAACCTCGTGATTTACAAGACTTGATAGATTAACAGAAGGCTTCATATATGCAGAGATGGGACTCAAAATAAATCTTAAGAAAAACAGAACTAATGAGCATTGAGAATTGACGAAGGGATGAAATAAAAGCTAGAGAAAGGGGTTACGAAGTTTAATCTTTCAAATACTTTGGAACAATGATAAACAGTCCAGGTCCTGTTGAACTTGAATTAGTGAACGACTACAAAAAGGACAACTCAACCAGCTGGTAAATTGAATAAGATTTGGGAGTTAAGGAGATTGACAACTTAAGAATATAAGATTATATGTAAGTGGACATGAATCATAGTATGAAATTTTGATTGTATGTGAAAGGTTTTGTCGATTTGAAAGTGAAGTTGGGTTCATATGGTCAGCAGAAAAATCGGAAGACCCGAACCTACTGAATGAGGCCTATGAGAAGGGAGGCCGAAGATGAGTGAAAATTTGTTTTAAGACAAAGCACAGGAAAAGCATTGGAGGCGATTTTTGGGATGATGATGAGATGTGATTATGTATGTATGTATGTATGATGTTGGTGTTGTGTATGTGTATACATGTGTGTATGTATGGATGTATGATGACGGTGTTGTATGTGATCATGTACGTAAGTATGGCAATGGTGTTGTATGTATGTATGTATGATTGTGTTGTGTGTATGTATGTGTGTAAACACACATGCGTAATTGTGTTAACACTATTTGGAACCGCCAGCACTAAAGGGGAAAGGTGCGGGCAAAAAATGCATAAAAGTTAATAGTGAAAAGAGACTAACGAATCGTGAGTACCTATAACTTTTAACAAATATACACCAGCAGGCTGCCTGAGCTCGAAGTCCCAGGATTTGAAATGTCAGGGGACATGGCATTCCCTTAAAAATGACTTTTCGTCCATTCAGAAAAAGCCATTTGTAGTGTACATGAATAATTCATGTGAATATGTGAACTGCTTGCACGTGCAAAGTAAAACACACGCACACGAATGCACACACATAAATATGTGTATATATATTTTTACGTATGTATGTATGTATACATGCTCTTTCATCACATTTATTCAGATAAATTATTTAATATGTACAGTCATGTTACTGACTATTTGGATAAATGCTAAGGATTTTCAGTAAATTATAATGTTTATAATGCAAAATATTTATTTTTAATGTATATTTATACATAGATATATTTT
>NC_089752.1:17625500-17630500 GCF_040412425.1 Macrobrachium rosenbergii | reverse complement strand
GTTATTCATTTATCATTAGAGCAGAGTTTTTTACCTCTTTTTTTCTTTAGATAAATCTCTCTCTCTCTCTCTCTCTCTCTCTCTCTCTCTCTCTCTCTCTCTCTCAGCTCTTCGTTGGGTGAGCCGGTAGAGCTCCCGACTGTCACTCGATGGCCGGAGTGCAATTCCCCGGCCGGCTGATGAATAGTTAGAGGAATTTATTTCTGGTGATAGAAATTCATTTCTCGCTATAATGTGGTTCGGATTCCACAATAAGCTTGTAGGTCCAAGGTTAAGTAAACCAATTGGTTCTTAGCCACGTAAAATAAAGTCTAACCTTCGGGCCAGCCCTAGGAGAGCTGTTAATCAGCTCAGTGGTCTGCAAAACTAAGGTATACCTCTCCCCCTCTCTCTCTCTCTCTCTCTCTCTCTCTCTCTCTCTCTCTCTCAAGGTACGAGAAATGAACATTTATAAGCACCACATAAATCGGTAGTAATGCTAATTTGAATAACATACATATGCCATGTACAGTTAGCTCACTCGCAACCACTGATTATGTGAAGTGGGGAGTACATATTCGTGAAGGTCAGCCTGCAGTTGACATGTCTTTGTTAGCGTATATTACGTGCTGAAATATCTCAGGGGTTTTATTTCGTATTTTGTATTTGAAGAACGGTAAGTTTATTCACTTTTAAGGTAAGCCATTGGGTTGCATATTTTTGTATGTGCAGTAATTATAACTAGCTTCGGAGACATAATAATGTTTGTAATGTTTTGTCCATGTTTGTCTGAACGAAAGCTGACCATTAGATACAAGCAAACTTATAAATCTTGCTTTCCTCTTCTTCCGGCGTCCATAAGAATTGGTAGACGGTTCTGTCTCCTTTTTTCCGTTGGAAAACGTCCATTTGTTGTAGGGGCAGTTGTTTCCTTCAAAGGAATTAAGTATATTTTTATGCAATTATTGCAAGTTATCCTCCTAGTCTCGTTGCCTAAATTACCTCCTTGGAAATGGGATGTTAGCATATGACTTATCGTTAAGATAGGTGGTTAGTCTGCGTTTATTATTTATTTCATTTTTTTTTTACAATAATTCATTCATATGCAGTTTTAACAGTGAAGCTAATGTGAGCATCTAGATGTTGTTAGAGATGACAGAGGAAGATACATACAGGAGGAAGAGAAGGAAGTCATTTAAATTGGCTTTTAAACATGCTTATCTTCAGATGGATAACTGCATGTGGTTTTAATTGAAGATGTAAAGTATGTTAGGATAATCAACTGAAATTATTTAAGTTAGCGCTCTGGTATTGACAAAGAAGTGAGCTCATGTATAGTAATATAAATATGTGGTTGCATCTGTTGTGGGCTCTCATTGAAGTTGAAATCTACTTACGACTAAAAGTTCGACTTCATGAAAAGATTTGTGTATGATTGTTGTTGTATTTCAGAAGTTATGGCCAATTTGGACATGCTGTAGATATGCACGAACATACGTTAGTTGATAGGCTTCATAAAATAATTATCTGTTACTTATATCATATTAGATCCAGGAAGAACCATTTTGTGAATTTTGAAACCTCCTCCGGCGCCTCTCTCTCTCTCTCTCTCTCTCTCTCTCTCTCACCCTTATTTAACTTATTTAAGTGGAATGCCAAGTAGGCTTTCCACTTCAGACTGGATTTTCTAGGAACGTGAAGAAAGAGGTCTGGTCTGTTTGTGCGTGCGAGCAGCAGGAGAAAGCAAGATGGAATGTATTTTTCGTTAGCCTGGGCTTTTTCTAGATTTGGATTCACTTGAGAACGCAGTTTTTTTTTTCTCATGTGAAATCAGACTTTTCGTTCACCTTTTGAATTTATATGAAGGAAGAACTTTATTCTTTATAAGCATGTTGTGTGTTTAAAGTCCGTGTTCATATTCTTTGTCATTCTCCCCTCTGTGTTATCATAAGCTAACTTGTAACACAAGTGCTGCACCGCCCAGAAGATATAAAAATCGTTTCTCCATCTGTCACTAGGAAGAGTGACTGAAAACTTCTCTTCAGTCTTCTGATGGTTATCATTATTTTAATTTTTTTGAGTAGGAATATGGGTAGTGGCATTTATTGTCTTTGTTGCCACCCGGACAGAAGTTTTCATTCTTTTTGAGTTTTCTGAAAAGAAAACTATTGTGCCGGCTTTGTCTGTCCGTCCGCAGTTTTTCTGTCTACCCCTCAGATCTTAAAAACTAATGAGGCTAGAGGGCTGCAAATTGTTATGTTGATCATCCACCCTCCAATCATCAAACACACCAAATTGCAGCCATCTAGCCTCGGTAGTTTTTACTTTATTTAAGGCTAAGTTAGCCATAATCATGGTTCTGGCAACGATGTAGACCAGGGCACCACCGGGCCGTGGTTTAAATTTCATGGGCCACGGCTCATACAGCACTATACCGAGACCACCGAAAGATAGATCTTTTTTGGTGGCCTTGATTATTCGATGTACAGAAAACGCGATTGCGCCGAAGAAACTTCGGCGCATGTTTTACTTCTTATGTGTTACTTGTTATGTGTGTAATTGTGTTAGCAGAATGTCTCAAGAAAAGGGGAACTGATGTGAATGTAAGTTTGCAGATGCATTCATGAGACGAACTTCTAGTGATGATTAACTTTTGGAAGAAATCAGCTCACAGATGACGACATATTGCGGGAGAAGCCATCTCGACCATAATAAAAGGGTAAGGATTCTCGACGGTTTAAATTCTTGGCTTGGTGAAGATGTGCTTTTTAATAGTTCATTTTTACTCTGGTATATGCATTACAGTGGAAAGAAGCGGAAGAAAGGAAAAGAGGGGGGGATATACCAATATACGAGTATATACGTTAATTGACCTTCTTGCTTTGATAATAAACATTCTTTTGCAAACGAGGAATATAAGGGAGGTGGTAACCATGATTAGACACCAGAGAGTTCCATATTTTGGTAGTAGATGGAATCTGTTATGTCATGTAAATTCTTCTGAAAATTTCTCTAAGCAAGTACGAAATAAGTTATGGTGAAAACTTTTAAATAGACCTAGAACTATATATTTTATGCGAGAGTCTGTTTTCAGTAAAGTAAAAGGGATATGACAAAAATGTAAATAGTATCGCCTAGCACAGGTGTACATCCACATGGAAACGTTCAATATTCATTCTCCAAAGTTAAATGTGAACTTGTAAATTCTAAACCCCTTTAGCTCTCCTTCCAACCTCATCCGAATACTGGAATTCGTTATTTTTTTCGATTATTTTCTGTTATTTATGAAGCTTCTCTCTGAATTGGCAAGAAATTATGCTCCTTATGCGTCATTGACGTGTATGTGCGGCATGGCATTTACTGACTTCTTTTGCTTTTTAGTCTCATTCCACTGCGAGGGGAAATTAATCTCATTGTAAATATTTATGTGTGACTGTGTGCATCTTTGTATAAATATATGTACAGTCACAGGCCAAGACAAAAACTATTTTATGAATGCATGTAAGCTCATATACCAAGAGGTCATTAGTTAACCTAAGCATGTTCTGACAGTTACATTAAAAACCAGTTTTGAGAAACCGCTTTTAACAGGCGAGTATCGATAAAATCGAAAGACAGAATAGATATTCATTTTGAAGAGCATAGATTAATGAAAATAAAAGTATTGGTTAATGAGTGTCAGTAACTCTTGTACATAGTTTGTGCTAGTGTGGGTTTATTAATCTGAGCCTTTTCCTCCCCTCCCCAAGAAACAGACATTTTATATTTTATTGATCCATTTATTTTTCAAACTGAGTTTCCGCCATTGTTTTCTGGAGTTCCCTTAGACTAGAAATTCAGGTCAACTTAGTGCACAGGACGTCAGAGGTCATATTTTGCATGTGAGGGTACGTTTTAATGCATCCCAACTCATGTTTATTCAAGAATCAGAGGTCAAATGTCATAATACATCCCCAGGCCCTGTGTTATAAGATATGCAAGGTCCTAACCAGTGGTAACTTTCACTGCTCGAATTCATAGCTGCGTTTATCAGTTTCATATGTTTGGTATCGACTGCAAATAAGGTTATACGTAATTTAGCGTATTACCCTTTCCTTCATCATTAAAAGAAGTGAAGAACATAGAAGAGAGAGAGAGAGAGAGAGAGAGAGAGAGAGAGAGAGAGAGAGAGAGAGAGAGAATAAATAAATATTACATACTCAGCCCGTATGATGTTCTTTGTGGACATAAAACTCTCTCACGACCACCGTCGTAACTTCTTGATGCCTTTTTGGGGGTGGGAGTGGTGGGGAGGGAGTTGGGGG
Organism: Macrobrachium rosenbergii; assembly: GCF_040412425.1. Taxonomy (NCBI): domain Eukaryota; kingdom Metazoa; phylum Arthropoda; class Malacostraca; order Decapoda; family Palaemonidae; genus Macrobrachium; species Macrobrachium rosenbergii. Next base: position 17,626,217 of record NC_089752.1, on the reverse strand, counting down.
AGAACGGAGCGAGGGGAATAATCTTGTTAACATTTTGTAAAAACAGATGCGGCAGTAAGGGAGGACGTTTTTTCCCCATGTCCGTATCCAGATGTGATGCCATACTCCGCTTAATGACTCCCTCCGGTCTCTGTCTCCGCATCTCCCCTTTTTTATTCTTTATTTTTTCTTCGTTTATGTCCTTCGTCGTTATCTGTCTTCTTTCTGTGCCCGGGATATGGGTCGTCTTTCCTTATCATAGCCGGATCATTATGGATCATTCGCATTCGTCCAAGCTCGGATGTTGGTCATGTACCCCAATTACATACTCTTGATGTATGCAGCTGTTGCTTGTGTTTGTTTCATTTGAATTCGGGTGTGTGCTCATTTCCGTAGTTAATTGGATATTGCCTCTGTCATTTACACTGAAATTCTTAACATAGGATGTGGTAGCCCTGCCGTTCGTCATTTACTTTGGAATTCTCTCCCTGCTCCTGTGACGCTAAACTGTATTTTTCTCCCTTTTTTTATTTTCCAGCTGGATCGGGTTACATTAATGTTGATCTACCCTCTTTAATGGGCTCGGCATAAAAAAACTTCCGGGCTATAGTGCTGACCTTGTTTTTGGATCTTTTGACCACGCAAGGAAAGGTTGGGCATTGGTTACGATAATTCTGGACTTTTTAAATTGTTTATTGACGTAAATTTTCCGGTCTTGAAATTATACTAGTAACAACG
>NC_089752.1:17603000-17620500 GCF_040412425.1 Macrobrachium rosenbergii | reverse complement strand
AGTTCATTCTTCACTTCTCAGTTCCCTTTTCTGTACTGAGGTACTTTCTCTACTGAGGCCCTTGGGTTTGTAGCATTCTGCTTTCCTACTAGGGTTTAGTTTGGCTTGCTATAATAATAATACACACACATAATAATAATAATAATAATAATAATAATAATAATAATAAATCACGTGTCAGTGTGATCATAAATATCACGTAACATACATAATATACACACACACATATATATATATATATATATATATATATATATATATATATATATATATATATATATATATATATATAGATAAATAGATAGATAGATAGATATGATACATATGTATAAGTACAAAATCTGTTTCGTTTTATGACGTCACCAGTTACAGTGATGTGTAAAAGAGTAATCTCGGCAGTTTTATATTCCTTCAAAGCGGTATTCACTGTCACGTGGCTTCAAGAGAAGTTTTTCGTTCATGTCTCCCATTCAGTTCTAAAGCTTAACACTGATAGTTAATGCAAGAGATGTAACTCCCATTAGTTGTAGGACTGATACATCAAAGCGTTTACGTGTTAAGAGATTTCACTGCAAGGTGTAGTCACTCCTATTTGTTCTGGTGTTGCCATATTGTAACTGAACCGGTAAGGCAGTCGATTTTTAGTTTTCTGTAAAAGAAAACTATTGACGTGGCTATTTGTCTATCCGTCCGTAGTTTTTATGTCCGCCCTCAGATCTTAAAAACTATTGAGGCTAGAGGGCTGTAAATTGCTATGTTGATCATCCACCCCCCAATCATCAAACTTACCAAATTGCAGCCCTCTAGCCTCAGTAGTTTTTATTTTATTTAAGGTTATAGTTAACCATGATTGTGCGTCTGGCACCGCTATTGGTGGCAACAACACATGCCACCACTGGGCCGCGGCTGAAAGTTTCTCGGGTGCTGGCTGAGAGTCTCATGGGCCGTGGCTGAGATTTTCATACATCATTATACGCTGTACAGAAAACTCGATTGCGCCGAAGAAACTTTTGTTGGTATTTAGTATAACTCTTCTCTCGATCCCAAAAATATATTATGATTCAGCTACACATGTCTCAGGATACTGTATATTCCGAATTGTTTGTTAAACGTCAGATAGTCCAAGATCAGTGTGGCACAATCCTGAATGAACTAGGCCACTGGAACAGAACTGATTCTGAAACCTTACTCATTTTTCGTATTGGGGTGCTGCGTACAAGCGCGCATTGTACTTGAACAGGTAAGTAAAGTTTATTTGTAAACGTAAGTATATGTGTACAGCTGGCAGCAGATGAACTATATAAACGTCACTTGATGCTGATTTAGTATTGGTTATTATTTAATTTGAATATCACTAACAAGATGATTGTAGAGTTAATTTTAATCTCTTTGATTGCTTCGAGATAGGTAATTATGGTTTTATATAATTATAATAATAATAGACCTTTACCTTCGTTCTGGAAAGATATTAATGATTACTTCATTATAATTATTGTTTCTTGGGTCCTCCAAAAAAATTGGTTATTGTTATATAATAATAATAATTATAGTCCCTTTGGATCTTTCGGTGTATCTTTATTATTAGCAGTGTCTCAGTGTAAATTGCCTGAGTTATGACAATCGGACAAGGCAGATCGGTATGGTAAATTTTCGTTGAAGCCCACTGCGTTTGCGTTCACTAAGGCAGTGAATTACGTACCTGATGGCTAACCGACTACAGTGGGAGGTAGTCACGGGTGAAACTAGAGTAGGGCAAGCACCCTGATCGCAAAATGCATGCGGAGAATCGGAGTTACCGTTTCAAAGAGAAAAACGAGTGAGTGACAAGAACATATACTATATAACAGTGCTACACGAAATAGTGGTGTAACCATGGGGTTCGCATTGAACGAGTCTAGCATTCAGACAAATAGTTTAGGAATTTAATTAAACATTGGGAAGGAATGTTTGAATGTGCTAGATGATGGTTTGGTCGAGTTTTGCGTTTAATCTTATCCATTTTTGGGATGAAATTTGGTAAGAAATTGTCGCTTATTAATTTAAGTCCTCCGGTTTTGGTGACGTAGTGTAACAAATAGGGATGGGTTTGTTTTCTGTTATCATTGTTTCATATTTGCATTTCAGCTTACTTTTAGATTGCACAGTTATGTATGTTGACTATGAATCCAAATGGGAGAGAGAGAGAGAGAGAGAGAGAGAGAGAGAGAGAGAGAGAGAGAGAGAGAGAGAGGGGGGCGGTTCGATTTGCTGGAAAAGAATGCAAATAAATGATGGCATACGCCCTATTTATTAATTTTACAAGTAAATAGCCTCAGTTATCATTTTGTTGGAATATTTACAAATCTTGGAGTCATTTCCGTCCTCAGGACATATATAAATTTGTTGAAATTTTCTAAAAGGAAGTGACGTACCGTTTTGCTTACTCATCTTGTATAAAAATCTCATATGTTTTCCCCTTTACGTGGTGTCTAGGCTTTCGGGACGATTGAGGGTGAGGCACACGAAGTTAATTTGATTTTTTCTTCGTTTTTGGTTTTGCATGTTTTTTGGAGTCTTTGAACAACTCCGCTAAAAAAAGGCCACTATAATTTATCCTCTTTCAAGAACGGCCCTTAACGTCGCAAACTTATGTTTGTCTTGGTCCTTGATTCCTTCTTTCAATATTTGATTTTACTTAAGCCCCTCTCTCTCTCTCTCTCTCTCTCTCTCTCTCTCTCTCTCTCTCTCTCTCTCTCTCAGACTGTCGTCATCCTTATCCACGCAGAAAATCCTTAGTTGGAATTCTGTTGGAAGGAAGTACACCCACACTATGACGTCAGCGTGATTTGCACCAAGCAACCATTTTATGCGGCACGGGGGAAAAAAAATGCATTTGTTAAACGCTGAATCACTGCGTTTCTAATGTACTCCTTGATTTTTTCAACCATAAATATACCTGAGTGGTATTCTTGATAAAAGAGCCAGGTTTAGAAGGATGAGGATAAAAAGAAGTATATAACATTTCGTGAAAAATAAGTCTTACACAAAGCCAAGTTTGATTTTTCTCTTCGGCGGTTTAATATTATGTATGGGGGAAGTTATGAGTGAAGTTTTGAGAAAGAGCAGCTGTTGTTGCAAGTTTGTGAGAAAAGATGGAAAGATCTGATTCGAAGTGGGAATGGCGGATTCCTACGGATAATGTGCTGTTGGGTTGATGATGAAGTTGCACATCAGTTGACTGCTGTCTTGTCCTAGGGACTTCCATCTCTACCGAAAGAGTAATGAAAATAGTTAGGATTGTGTCTTTTGTATAATAAGCACTTATAATAAAAAAGTTTTAAAAAAGTTTTTTCTATGTAACAAACGTTTTTAAGTGTTTGTTGATAACCCGTTCTTCGACTTTTTATATCCCAGCAAAACGAAAATATCACCTGAGGGACATCTATTTTGGAAATCGACTAGGTTTGTCAAAGTTTAATTGCCGTACCTTGGCCTGAATTTGTCTCGTATTTTTTCTTTCTAGCCATTATCTCTCTAACTATTGTGTTGCTTTCTCGTAACTTGTCTCTTCCCTAAGGGGTCAGAATAAACACGGCATGGTTTAGGCTAACTTGGTGACTGTAAACCTGATTTTTCATACATTATCAGTTTCAAATGTTCTTTTTAATTACCTATTTTTCTCATAAACGCCAGGCACTGTAATATGGTTTGCAGAAATCAGGGAGACAGCTATATTTCGTGAGTTAAGCAAGTCTAAAACTGAGTCTTCTTGAAAACCCTCTTTCGAAATCAAGAGGAAGAGAAGAATTAGAACCAGACAAACTGTGGCGTTGCTATGGGGGAGGGGGGGAGGGCAGGGGGGACCCCCCTTCAGATGCTTCCCCCCCACTGGCCCCCTCACTTGAAATTCCCTTTGTAGCTAAACTTTAACCCTTTGGTGGTCAAAAGCAGAATTATAGTTATAGATTTTTAACACAAATGACATGTTTGTTCATATTTTGATCCAATTTAATGTTATGAACTTAGTATGAAGTGACTGAAACTATGGTTACAGTTTTGAATAAGTGCAATGCAATTTGCTGCTTGGAGTTAATTTCCAGGGAGAGATGAAGAAGAGGGAATGGGATAGGTTGAAATTTTGAAGAGATTGGGAGGGTCATAAGTCTTTTGTGTTATTGATGATATGCACTATTTTGATATATTTACATGACAAGGATATTATACTATAGTTGAAAATTAAAACTTGATCATAGAAATTAGGCTAGTGTTGAATATAAGGTTGTGAAGAAAATTACATTACATTTTTTATACATTTGTATGTAGTAAGAGTTAAAAATTAATTGAAAATTGAGCTCTATAATTCAAATGCAAGTTTACTAATTACTAATACTATTATTTTCCTTCATTCACATGGATATATACAGTACATTCGAGAATAGTATATTTTACTAAATACAGAGTTAGTACATTAGTTTTGTGTAATTTTCTTTGCTCCCCCCAAATATCTTAGCCCCACCTAGGCCCCACCCCCCACTGATGGAATGCCAGTTACGCCACTGCAAACAAGAATTAGAGAATGCATAATAATGATGTCCTTCAAACGAATGAAAATTTATTCCTTTTGAAAAATCTTTTTTTCGAAATCAAGAGGAAAGAGAAGAATTAAAACCAAAGAAGATTTAGCGAATGCATATTAATGATGTTCTTACAGTAACTGAATGAGCTTAGATTCAGATGCGTGTTGCCTGCAAATTATTGTTTTTTTTTTTTTGTTCCTTATTCATACATGTAAGTTTTGTCGGAGTAATTTTTTTCTCATGCCTATTTCATGATTTGTGTAAGATTAATTTTGCAAGATCACTGTACACATGTAATATTTGTTACGGATAATACTTATTTTTATAATGTTGAAAATATGATTAAAAGCTTATGATTGAATGAGCTGCAATATTAAAAACCTTCTTAAAATTATCAGTTGCTATTATAGTGATTTCCACTGGGATCATATTCGTGCATGTTCGGTGGAGGCTAAGCATTCCAGCGACTTCCATTGCTGTGTCCAGTACTTTGGCCGTGTTTATTCTGCACGCCAGAGCCAGCTGCCGCACCCACGTTCTTTAGGGCGAGGGGAAACGGGGTTCCATACCTCCGCAAGCCATAGAGGGGAAATGGCGGTGAACCCTGTAGCAGCCGACTTTTAATAAAGTTGCATCCTTTGGCCGTATCCATATATGCCATCATCATCGATCCGTGGGGCCGTGATTGATTGCACACCTGGTGCCGGTGGGGATATGCTTTTCAAATCCCCTTTTGGGCCATTTTATCCCCAGCTCTTCGATGGCACACCTCCTCCTCCTCCTCCTCCCCTCCTCCTCCTCCTCCTCCTCCTCCTCCCTCCTCCTCCTCCTCCTCCTCCTCCTCACAGTACCCCACCCCATTCGCCTCTCTCCTCATCCTTCCTTTTACACTCCACTGGCCTGCCTCCAGGCTTCAAGTTTGTGTTTCTTTCGCTGTGTTCTTTGATAGAGAGATTTTTCCTATACATTTTAAACCTCTTGTTACACCCATTCCTCTTTGCTTAGTAAAGATATGGATAAGTTTGCTCTCTCTCTCTCTCTCTCTCTCTCTCTGTGAACCGCACTGCGAAAAGTGAAAGATTTTCAGGCGAGTTTACAGTGTTTCGTTACACTTGCGGCAAAAGTGCTTAATCAGGTTACTCGGCTTTTCACTTGCTTCCCCGGTTTTGCACGCCTTCTAGGTTAAATGTTAGTGAAGGAAAACACTTCAACTCCTGTTGCACAGGCCTTTTTAACCTGCGTGGATGTCGTTTGTTTCATAAGTTTCTCTTACTGTTGTTTTTTTTTTTTTTGTTACTTCTCAAAACTTTTTTTATTATTATTTTTGCATTTGAGTTACCTACTATACTTCCAGGTTTTAACTTCACACTCACTTCACTTCTTCATTCGTCTTTTTCGCTTCACCATTTCTTGTAGTTTCTCCCTTGGCTTAAAATTTTACTCCCTACGTTTGGCTTGTCCTCTTTCTGTGTCTGTATTCCGTAAATACCGTGTTGTTTTTAAAATTTTATTTATTGCTCAACAGATGCTGTCCCACCCACTTCATTGTATGCTCCCCCGCATCACTCAGATCGGAAAGATGTTCATTTTTCATTCTGTCTTTGGCTTCTCCGTCATCAAAACACCGGCTTTTTTTCTCTTTTTTATTTTTTAGTGTTCCCTTTGCTCTATTGGAGTAGACTTTTCCACTCGCATCCAAGACCGTCATCCTTCATCTCTTTATAGTGGCCTGACATTTCGAGTTTCTTGTGGTCTCTCGAAATGTTTCAGTCACCGCGAGAAGGAGCGACTTCTGGAGTTTCACGCCTCTTCTAATGGTCTGGAAATCGCCTTTAAAGAGAGCAAGCAAGAGTGACGTCAAACCAAACCTTTAAAAGGGCTTTTGTCCTCTCTCTCTCTCTCTCTCTCTCTCTCTCTCTCTCTCTCTTAGTACCATTTGCTCTACTTTTCCTTGACCCGTGGGTTATTGCTTCGTTCCCCCCTTATTTTCTCATCCCATATTTTTTTTTTTTTTTTTATCAAACCTCTCTCTCTCTCTCTCTCTCTCTCTCTCTCTCTCTCTCTCTCTCTAGAAACGAACGAAAGGGACAGGATTCCTTAAAATCCGACATGCCTCTGTTGACTTACGGAGTGAATTGTCTACCCAGTAGTTAATCGACTGTTGTGGTTCGTAGCCAGGATGGAGACACAGAAAGATTAAGGAAAGAAAAAATGGTAGACGTATTTTCAAAATGTACAACATCAAAACGGGAGGGCCTCGACGAGGTAATCCTCACTCCACTGCAGTGAAACCATTCATAATACAACCTCTCCTGTGCCAGCTACTCGTTTTTCACTTTCATTGGATCAGTCTTCTTTTTCATTATTTTCCTATTTCTTGCTTTATTAAAGACACCCTCGCTCTGTTGTTGTTCTCCTGAATCCTTCATTTCTGTTTTTTTCTAATATATTATATATATATATATATATATATATATATATATATATATATATATATATATATATATATATATATATATATATATGAAATGTTTAGTGTAATCTCCAGAGAGAGAGAGAGAGGAGAGAGAGAGAGAGAGAGAGAGAGAGAGAGAGAGAGAGAGAGAGAGAGAGAGAATTACCTTCGCTCTACATATTGATGACTGATATGGTCAAAGGAATTAACTGATATCGTATTTGTAAAGAATTATGATATAAATTTGGAGTAGACTTCAATGAGTAGGTGGAAGGCAGACGCTCCTTTAAAGTGCAACTTAAAGTGCTCTCTCTCTCTCTCTCTCTCTCTCTCTCTCTCTCTCTCTCTCTCTCTCTCTCTAAGTAAGCGTATTCATGAGGGTGCTCTTCCAGAGCGCCAGTTTTTCCATCCCCAACAAGTGCTTTACGAAATTAGGTAATTGGAAGGCTCTGTTGCTTGTATATAAGCGAGACATTGTTGGAATTCTTCACTGCACAAGATCTTTCCTTGTACTGTGTTATAGTCGATTTTGATGAATATTGTGCACTCATGGGAGTGCTGAACATCTTTGTTCTGTGTTCGGTAATTTGTTAATTTTGTGTGTGTGTGTGTGTGTGTGTATGAGAGACAGAGAGTGAGAGAAAAGCAGTATTAACCAGTTTTTCAAAATCAGTAAGGTAAAATCTCTCTCTCTCTCTCTCTCTCTCTCTCTCTCTCTCTCTCTCTCTCTCTCTCTCTCTCTCTCTTTATAAATGTGTCTGCAGTGTGATCTGTGAATGTATGTTGTCTTTATATAAACCTATTACTCATAGTCCCGGTGAGATTCAAATAATTTAATTGTTGCCTAGAGTTAGTTGTAGTCTTATCATGTTAGGTTTCGGTCTTGCAAAGAAAAAAAGTAATAAATGAATGTTTTGATTAAATTCAACTCTTGGTGTTGAACCCCCAAATCGCGTATTAAATCGTGAATTTTCAGCCATGGTGCGTACTTCATAGAATATCTGTGGAGATGGTGGGCATTATTCTCCTTCATTATACCTTTTCAGGTGAACGTTCTCGTGCCAAAGGAGACAGAGATTCAGCGTTAGCACTGATGGCTGTTTGTACCCAGAGGTCTTGATTAAGTGCAGTCGAATGGCTAGATGTCCCCCTTAGGTTACGTGTTGGTAATGTTTTTGCGTACAATTTTGCCTTTGTTGTATTTTTCATTAGGTACACATCATCCTTGTTTATTTTTGGATACTTGATCAGTCCAATAGGCTCGGACTACATTTAAATAAATTTAGAAAACGATTGAGATTATTTAACGACCAATGGTTTAATCTTAATCATCCACTTGAATTTGTGTGCACTCGCAATGGCGTACTTGTAAATAAAATTCATTCCTCATTATCATCATCATCAGCATCATCAGCGTGCCCGTCGTTATTAATAAGATGAAGTGGCTGCTGTTACTGGTGCTGTTACGTCCCTGTCCAGCATCACAAAGGGAACACGCCCGAGTCATGATGTATCCCTTTGCAGTGAGCAGTGATGCAGTGCTTTGTGCCTGAGACCGAGTTGGATTTACAAAGGCGACGCCAATGACGTGGTCGAAACCGTTCATGCGTGTATAAAATGCAAATAATAAGAGGAGAGAATCGCTCAGGGCTGGTGCCTGGAACCTTGGGCATTTGTTAAGCGGAAGGACAATTAGTATGCATGTTAATGGCTGAGGAACGTCGATATGCTCGAGAGCAGCTCTTTGTGAGCCAAGTGCAACTGTTGGAATTTTACTCCGGATAAAGAATTCTCTCATGATGTAGATAATTTACTACTTTCAGTTCGGTGGCCCTCGGTGTCTCTCTCTCTCTCTCTCTCTCTCTCTCTCTCTCTCTCTCTCTCTCTTATGCAGTTAACTGTGCAGCAACGTTTTTTTTTTTTGGGGGGGGGTTGAGGTTTGCCAGTTCAGTTGCCTACGAGCGCGCTTTCAATGCAAATTCTTCTGTTGACTTGAAGTAAGCAGTTATTAGTAAGCAGTTATTGGGAGAGCTGAGGACTGGTATACTCACTGAACCCTAATTCAGGAGGTGCAAACCTCGTCGTCATACGTAGTAAGTGACCTTCAAGGGCCTTCATTATACGCAGGATTAAGTTAACTTACTTATTTCATTCTTATTTGTACGTCGAAATTCTTTTTAGTGAATATATTTTTTTAAATCATGTAGTACGAAAACGGAATGTTTTTAGGAAAGACATTGTTGTTCAAGCTCTCTGTTTTAGAAGTCTAGTCTAAGGTTGGTAATATATTTCATTTTGTTTATATAAGTACTTGCAAAGATTTAGTTTGAAGGGTGCAGTTGCAGTTGGGCAGGGTTGAAGGCTGATTTTTTTTTTTTTTTTATTTTATCATATGACCGTGATAAGCAATTAAGGGAAGACTATGAAGATGTTGTAAAACTTTTTATCCTTTTTTGTCATGACATTTTTGTTGGTAAGGTAATTCTTCATGTATATATATATATTTTTTTTGTTTACTTCAATGTCTTGTACATGGCTTCATGTACCGAGTCCTTGCTAATGTCAAACAGTGGTATTCAGTATTTTTGTTAGATAAATCAGCTGTCCGGTCTTCCACTTTTCTCGTCCTGCATTTTACAAGCGTCCCCAGTTTTCTTTCTCGTTTCTTTCTTTTCTGTGATTGGTATCCCGTCCATAAGCATAAAAAATTTCGAGTCAAAATGCACTTTAGTCCTTGTAATACATTAACTCAAAGTAAGCTTCTGTAGCCAACACATTGGCATTTGAATTATGGCCATCTTCATAATGATGCTGTTTTCTCTTCGGCATAACTTGAATAGGAGCCCTGAGAGATATTTAATCGCTATCGACAACTAGCTCGCCTTTTGTTTCTCAATTAACATTCTCACATCCTTTAGGATTCAGTTAAATCGTTTCCAAACACAGTTTGATAGAAGCAGTCTCCTGCAGTCACCTTTCAGAAGTGTGGATCAAAAGCTCCGCTGCAAAGTCTCAAATTCCAGTCTTTTGGAATATGTTGATCCTGTAAATCTTAGCCACCCATCCCCAAATAAGGTCACCTTCCTCAGCAATATATTCTTAATGTTTGTAATACACATTCAGCGTCAGGTGCAGAAGGCAATGGGTTACAATGTTTTCAGGAATCATTGTAACCCATTGCCTTTTACACCTGATGCTGAATGTGTATTACAAATTTCAGTAATGCTGGATATTTTCTCTGGGCGGAGCGTTAACCTTACGCTTTAACTTAGATTTTGTCCTGCCTTGGGACTGGCATGAGTGTCACAGTTCTCGTGGAAGTTTTCAGATTTTTTCCTTTTTAAACCACGTTCTCATTTCCTTTGCTTCAGCTTCATTTAATTATTCGTCAGTCCAGTGATTTGGTTGCTGTCACAAGATTTGCTTTGAATTGTTTATCATCACATTGCGATTCACTCCGTTTGTCGTAGGTAACAGGTTTTGTATCTAATTTTTCTTCCCGCTTTAGTAAGTCCCAAAAAATTCCTTTTGGAAAGTCATTTGCAGATGAACTCGAACTCTTGGATCTCCTCAGACTCTCATGGTCCTGTAGAACTCTTTCTAAATTTTAGGTAACTATTCGTGCATGTGTTTCTCTTACTTGATCTTTGTACCTAGTATGTAACCGAGCTTTTTTTATCCTGGCCTATTGTTTTTAGTATTAAATTAACAATTTATGTGTTAACTGATTTATTTTTCGTGTATTGTTTGGGCTTCTTTCTACTCACAAAACATCATTCTTACAAGTTTTCAGTTAATTTAGTTCCCCCTAATATGATTTAAAAATTATTTTACTTTTATTACTTTATTTAGTAGTAAAATAAAAAGATTCAGTTTTCATTAAAAAAAAATGTGCTAATCCTGTACCGCTTTCGGTGGTATTTAGCATGCTGACTATTCTCCACTAAAGAAACCCGTAATTATAATCCATCCCGGAATCATTATTCTTCAGTAGGCTATTCTTTCCGGAACATTGTTCCACAGGACTCCATTTTCTGTTACAATGTGCTATACCTGCTTTTGCTCGTAAAGGACTCGACGTAAACATCGTTTCTTTTGCCTCAAGTTAGCAAGTCGTCTTCGAGAATTTTTTTTAGAATTGTTTAGTTAGCGGGATTATGGAAGCGTGCCTCTCTCGCTTCTCCATCTATTTACGGTGTGCACCATTTAAATCTTCGGTAGAGCTTTTAGAGATCTCTTACTCCCCTTTTCAACAGAAACACATACATATCTTGTTACCCTGACAAACTAAATAAATGTAAACTCTTTTCATTATATGACAAATGAATATTCCAGATTGGGAACGAAAAGAGTGGTGCTGTCCTTTCAGAGAAATTAATTACAGAATTTGTGAAAGGTACATTCTTACTTTCGAGTGAGAAGCAGCTTCACTTTCCCAAAATTAAAAGCTAAGTTGGTAACAAAAGAGATTTAAAAGAGCATATGACTTTTTTTTTTTGAAAACCCGAGCATGATCACTTTCAAATGCGGAACCAGCTTAAAAAGAAATTCCTTTACTGATTTAGGCATTTTTGTAAATGTGCGGTGAAGTACAAATTGGTCTTTTAATAGACAAAAGACTCCCTCCCTTTTGAAATATAAATAACTCCACCTTTTGCAGCGAAAACTGCTAAATACACCGTGGTAATTGGATCAGCCAGTCATGCAGGCGACGTCTTTTCCCCTTTAAAAGGGGTTTGGTATGGATTAAGACCGGCCTTATGCCAGTACGGGCCCGTGCGCAAGTGATGGAAAGGTATTGTAGTGAATAAGAAGCCCGGTGTGGACCTCAGGGCTCTTGTAAACCAACTGATAGACTTGAAATATTTGCCACGTTGCTGAAATATTTATTTTATATGATGCTTACTATCGTAATCCAGTGGCCATCATTTCGATAGTACATTTTGGTTTATAATATACATACATACATACATACACAATATTTGTATGTATGTTTGTAGATATATACTGTATGTGTGTGCGCGTGTGTTTGTATGTGGGTGCGCGCGCGTGCGTGCGTGTGTGTCTTTGTATCTGTAGACACATCGGTTCATGAACATAATTTCAATCACTGCTGCCATTAGAGACTATTGTTGTTTCGGAATCTAGGTTTGACTTCGAGTAATGATCGATGAGAGGACGAGATTATCCAGCAGATATCTCAGAGGTACGTTGGGTTTGGAGGTTTCGCGACGTGATAATGGAGTCATTTTAGGCTTTCGTCGAAGCTCCAATATGTAGCCCTTGGTTGGTAGAACGGCAGATACGCTGGGGGACCGGGAGAGGAGTGGGTGGGGGATCTGGATCGGGGGTGGTAGGGGATTGAGGGGGGTAGAGTCCCTTATTCCGTGATGGGATTAATTTGTCAAGCGGCATTCGGGGATAGTTGCAATGCTCTATTTGTGACTCATTTGTATTCATTGCCCAAATATTGCGAAGCCCCCCGTATTCCTGGCTCTGTGCACCGGCAACAGTAACTCCGTTCCTTTCTTGGTTATATTCCGGTCTACTCCTAACACCGTTCCTGGCAGTATGGCCGCTGTTTGGAATGGGAATTGCCAGAGGCAGAGAGGGAGACACTATTAGAGAGGATTTGGTTCAAGGTGGTTTGTGCGCTCTTGGTTTCATCTACGGTCGAATGGTCTTATAGATAATCAGGATTCCACCGTTGCTGTGTTGTTTTGGAAGAACACGGAAGTTCTCTCGACATTTCTCATTTTTCCTAAGTGTTTTTTTTATGAAATATCTCTTGTGTTCAGTTGTTCAGCATATCCCCTGATTGTTGTTGTTATATTTTCATGATTACCCATGTAATTGTTTACGTTATTATTATTATTATTATTATTATTATTATTATTATTATTATTATTATTATTATTATTAGGTCTTTCTCTCTAGATCGAGAATGGGGATATGTTGTATAGTCAGGTCACAATAATATTCAGTGGTGAATTATTGATTTTATAAACATAGCTTTCGAACCTTGTCCTGGGTTCATCTTCAGTTAAACCCAGGACGAGGTTCGAAAGCTTTTGTAACATTTTTATAAAATCAATTCACCACTGAAAATATTATTGTGGGCCTGATATACATTATTATTATTATTATTATTATTATTATTATTATTATTATTATTATTATTATTATTATTATTATTATTATTATTATTATTATTGTGGCGTATTTTTATGTGCAGGTGTTGTGCTGTTGATGTGCTGTTGATGAGACTTTATTGTGAACTTTTTCTTCACTTTGGGTAACATATTCCCATGAAGGATTTACAAACCTCATTGCATAATTGTAATATTTACAGGACTTTAAAAATCTTATTCTTAACTCAAGTTTTCCACGAGAAACTATTATTATTATTATTATTATATTATTACCGTGTATGTTGTTGTAGTGACTTTGATTAATTTCAAAGAACCGAGAATCGATTTTTAACTTAATCTGTGAATTGCATAAAGGATGACATTGGTTGTAGGGCTTTTGATTCTCGTTGTTAATTTGCGCTTTGTGCATTTTTTTTTCCTCCATGGCTGGAAACAATGTCATCCTTTGTATCCTGATTATTTCAACCCTTAAAAATTTAATGTTCCATTGTGTCGTTTAGTTGCATTGATCGAACACTCAGACGACGCCATGACACTTCTTTTTTCTTTGTCTTCATTTTTTGTTTCGGTTTTGCCACACGCTTCTTATATTCTAGTTTCTCTCTCTCTCTCTCTCTCTCTCTCTCTCTCTCTCTCTCTCTCTCTCTCTCTCTCTCCGTGACATGACGAACCTCCTGTCAGTTATAATTGGCCTATGGTATACATATATATACATATATTATTTCCGAGGTAGAGCGAATTGATATTAAACGATATTTGTAGCGTAATGATTGTGTATAAATCACTGGGATGTGATAAAATTCATATATATATATATATATATATATATATATATATATATATATATATATATATATATATATATATATATATATATATATATATATATATATATATATATATGTATGTATGTGTGTGTGTGTGTGTGTGTGTGTTTTATTTGTGTTGATGTGTGTATATATATATGTATGTATATGTATATATATATATATATATATATATATATATATATATATATATATATATATATATATATATATATATATATATAGTAAAACATCAAAAAAACCCTGGTCCTTTGCAACGTCCAGGTCTACCTTCACCATCATTCATGGTGTTTCCATTTATCACATTTTATTTTTCCTTCGTGATTGCTTATACGTTATTTTTGTTTTATTTTTATTTTAATTAATCTTCATTGTCATAATCAACATCATCAGTGTTCATAATTTTCCCAGCTTTGTTTTGAGCCGTCCCGCGTTCTTGGTGTTAGTGCTTTGCTAGCTCATTTCCAACTTGTCTTTTTTGTTAAAATTACCCACAGTTCCTGTGATAGATGTTTTCATTTTAAAATGAATGAACAATAATAACCCAAGATAAACTGGACCGCATTTTATGTAACTGGTGATGAGTTGGTAACCAGCATTGCCTATTGAGTTATAAAGAGTTTTATCCATTCCCATTCAAGTTAGACTTGGCAGATTCGACGTAAATGACGTAACGTTTTTCAAAATATGTATGGTGCATTGTCTCCTCTTGCAAGACTTTGCAATTCTCGTAAGAAACCCCACTTGTACGGCAAACAATTTCCTTTGCCTCTTCGGCGATCACAAAACATGCAAATCCTTTGCTGCTCAGCACTTGCTGCAATTATCGTCTTTTCGTACCCCAGTTGCTTGGGCTCAGCTCGTTAAAGGTGAACCTATTGCGTCTGGGTCTGTGCTTTGCCTCTATGTATGCGCATGTGTATGTATTTAGAGTGGGTTTCTCTTTACGTTTTACTGTGTGTGTATATGTATGTGTGTGTGTTTGTGTACTTTATATATATATATATATATATATATATATATATATATATATATATATATATATATATATATATATATATATGTATATGTATATATATATATACACACACAATATATATATGTATATATATATATATATATATATATATATATATATATATATATATATATATATATATATACACACACACACACACACCAAGGTAGCTTAACTACAGGTACATTCTCTGCATAGTTCAGTAGAGGCATAATGGATTTTTGTGTGTGTGAGGGGAGGGTTCTCGATTTTGGTTGTTATTCCAGATAATGTGAAATTCAGCGGATGGATGTCATTGTATCGGTACCCTGCGTAATGCAATTTGATACTGCATAAAGAATTTTGCAGTTCAGTGCTCTCAAACTTGTTTGTTATGTCCTTTACTGCCTACATTTGCAAGCAAAATTGCTGAGCGGCTACCCGATGAAATAAGCCCACCATTCCAGTTGTGTACGAAATGCGCCGACAATATTTCAGCTCACATTTCCAGAGGCAGTTTGAAGACTTCAAAGTTCGTGTAAGTGGGGCTCTTTTCCGTCGTTATTATTCGGAATTTTACTCTTCAAGTAATACCTCCTGGGGGTGAATAATTTACTTGTGCACCGTCTACTTGCGTACAAATAGTACCTGTGTGTCTGCCTTAACTGCTAAGTAAACGTTTCCCTTTATTCCTAATGTAGGGATATGGAAAGGGTCTCCCGTCTTAGTCGAGGTCTCTGGAGGAAAAAGCGGCGGCTGAAATCGAGACGGGAACTTTTCCACGCAGGCAAGTGTTTGACTTGAGTCATGTGGGTTAAGTGTACCCGGAAAACTTTTGGTGGTGATGGAGGAGGGAAGACGAGTAAGAGGAGAAGGAGAATTGTAAGGAGAAGAATTACTATGCGGGTTTCGGTGATATATATACAAACCGACTTGACCTGAGGAAGTTGAGAAGCAGTTAGGAAAAGGAAGAGGAAAAGGGGGAGGAGGATATTTGTGAGGGTGGTCTATTACGACTAGGAGGAGGAGATGGCGAGAAGAGGGGAAGAAACGTTTTGGCAGACGTTTATGGTACAACCTTTCCAGATTTATGGTTCAGATGGGTTATTCATCATTATTTGCTTTTGCTCAGTGACGAAGGCAGGAAATTGGCTATGGATGGACTGGGAGGAGACAAAATTGACCAAAAATACGTGTACTTTTGACTTATGAGAATTTAAATGTATAAATCATATAAAGAATCTTGTCGCGTAATGCTTCGGCGAATGTGTACTAAGTTTCGTAAATTTGTTTTGCCTGTCATGGCGTTAATTTTGCAAAGTTCTGCATATTCACGTTAGTTGAAAAATAAAAGGAAAATTTTGTTCTGATGTTTATCTGGTCTTCAATTGAGTGAGTTATGGTAGGTTAGGTTAGGTTAGGTTGGTTTAGGTTAAGTACCTTTAACATGTCTTAAACCTTTCTTTGTGTTCTGTATAACAGAGTGGAGGTTTGTTAAAAGGGCTGCAGCATATTTATGAGATTTTCTTTAAAGAGGGTCTGCATTATATTTTCAAAAAAAATTTTTTAATAACTTCAAATACTCTAGACTGTTGCCAACATTTTCCCATCTATATACACAAGCCAGGACAGGCAGTTTTTGTAGTGCAGAGGGGAAAAAGCGAATACGAAATTATTGCCAGATAGGGTATGGAGGTCCATTATTGTAAAAAAAAAGATCGTGGATTTTTCCTGCACCTGCATGCAGTAAGGGTTTTGCAGTGCTTCTTCCTGCCATTAAAAAAATGTACTGCCATTTGTCATGTCAAATGGCTTTTGAGGTACCACAGAGGAAATAATAATTGACTTGAATTGTACAGAGGAAATAATGATTGATCTGAATTGTACATTTCATGTAGTTTCAGTTTTTGATGAGCAGAATAGGTTAGCTGATTGAAAGGGATCAGCTGGAATTGCTTTTTACATGAAGAATTGTCTTCAGAGACTCACATCAGAATGTTATTATTATAGATTAGAGTTATGCTCGATATTCGAGCTGTCATGGGTATAAGTAATGATAGTACCAAATGTTACGGTTCTGTCTATGAAGCCTGACATTGCAAGGGCTGTAGAACAATGAAATAATGATCGATTACACATTAAAGATTTTGATTGCTAGAGTCTGGGCACATTTCTTGTTCTTACTTTCCAGAAGGTTTGTAATATACTTTTTTCCCTTTTCAGACGTAATTGGCACAGATCTTGCTTCAATTCTGAATTGACACTTTTCATGAGGTTTGCAATATGCCAGCAACAGATGTCCCTCTTAGAACAGTTTCGCTGAAGGAGGAGTATTGACGTTAACTCATAGGTTACAGAGTGGGGGCGAGAGATTACAATTTTGTTTGTGAAAACAGGCATCATTTTGTAAATAAATCCAATTAGTATGATATCATTTTGTAATTAAATCCACTTAATATGATATAAAATCCAAATATTTATATATCCTTAACATAACTTAGATATGTCATTTC
>NC_089752.1:17598000-17600500 GCF_040412425.1 Macrobrachium rosenbergii | reverse complement strand
CATTTTGACCCATTCATGCTTGCACAAGTGTTAAGTCATTTTCAGTTCATGAGAAAACTTGCAGTTCATAAACTGTTATACGTTACTACTTTCATTTTAGCATTTCCCGTCAAATGCAAAGCTGAGAGAAAAATGTCTGATATTCATGGGTATTCGTGGATTATATGGACAGACTACGTGTGACTGAATTAATCCCCACGTATCTGGTATTTATTTGAATAAACAGAATCCTCAAAACGTTCCATGAATGATGACGCAGAACTTTTTACATTGATTCACAAATTATTCCTGTATTATTCTGAAAGATAACCATAAAATCATCAGGTTTCAGATTTCTCAACTTCTAAGGTTATGTATAATTATGAACCCAACATAGCGGGACTAAGACTTCAGTGCTTAAAAAAAATAAATGTCAGGTCTAAAGATTGGGTGATATCAATCAAATTTTTACTGAATCTGAAATGTAGACCTTTCATTTCCTAAATAACGTTAATAGCTGACCTAATGTGCTACAAATTACAACAGTTTGCAAATACATCATAAGAAAACCAAGCACTCTAAGTGAGACCTCTCAGATCTTTTGGTAGATTCCTGATGGATGTTTAAAAGGATTGGCTGCTAAGCGAATCTAGTACAGTCTGCACTGAATTTCGTTGAAGATTAAATTTCCACGTTTATTGCATGTCCTAAGGCTGAATGATAGGAGAACGTTGAGTCCAGTAGGTTACACACACACACACACACACACACACACACATATATATATATACATATGTGTGTGTGTATATGTATGTATGTGTGTATATATATACAGTATATATATATATATATATATATATATATATATATATATATATATATATATATATATATATATATATATATAAAATATATATGAACAGTACAAAAAGCACAATGGAAATAATCATAACAATCACCTATAAACAAACGGAAAAATCTTTTATCCTCTCCCCATTGGTCGGATGTGGAGAGAATTTAAAAGAGAACAAATTGATTCAGAAAAAAAAATGAAATGACTGGGGTGGGACATGACGGGATCGGGTTGCACAAAATTCATTTCCTTCTTTGATCCCTTGGACTGTCCGAGCGGTTCTGCATATCCACACACTGGAAGGTCAAATCGAATCACTGTAGTATGAGTTACATGTACAAACTTATGGTTTCAATTGTATTCCAGTTTTTCCTTGCACGAAAGAAGTTGGTAGAGGCCGGAGCTGAATAATCAAATTCGAGTGAGTGAATGAGACCTATAAATAAGCATGTGTTCTCTCTTTTTTTACTTTCTATTTATTCTACTGGTATTCGCCTTTTATTCGTTTTTTTTAATTGCGTTTTTATTGTTTTATCGTTTATTCCTGTAATATGTCTATTTCTTACTGTAGGGACATTTTTGTTCTTTTTCACTTATTCCAGTAATATTTTCCTTTTGTATTTTATTTCAGTCATTTTTTGTTTCATATTCAAATGTTATATCACGTTATCTCTTACCCCAGTTATATTTAATTTTTGCATTTTTAATTTTCCTCTCTTTTCTGACTGATTTGCAGTAAATACCAGTTGAGGTTCCCATTTTTTTTTTCGTTTATCCCAAATATACTTTCCTATTTTCACTTTTATATCAATTTAGTTTCCTTTGCTCTCTTTTGTTCAAGCGACATTTCGTATTTTACTTTATTTTTTATTATGCCAGGTTTTTATTTTTCATCCCTTTCATTCCAGTTATATTTCCCTTCATCTTTTAAGCAAGTAATATATAATTCCCTTATTTTCTTATTTATATTTTCCCTTTTTCTTTTTTATTCCAATTTTTTTTTTCATTTTATTCCTGCTATATTTTTCTTTTTTGTCATTTATCCCGGTTATATTTCCTCTTTCTTGTATAGTAAGGTAAATTTTTTTTATTTTCATAATTTCTCTTTTATCCGGGTATTTTCTACTGTTATATCGTCCTTTTTTTCTCTTATTGTAAGTATAGTTTTCTCTCTCATGTCAGTTCCATTTCCCAATTTTCTTATTAATCCATATATATTTTCTTCTTTTCTTGATTCCAGCAATATTTTCATTTTTTTATTTTATTCCAGTTATAATTCCCGTTTTACTCTTTTTTTCTAGTTATATTTTCCCCTTTTTGTCTTTTATGTCAGTTTTAATTTCCATGCATGGAAGGATGACTATAGTACTTAGCTTAGAAATCGAATACTGTGAATTTTATTAAACATATATTGATCCACTAAATCTCTCTCTCTCTCTCTCTCTCTCTCTCTCTCTCTCTCTCTCTCTCATTTCATGCGCATTTGCTTCTCTGATGGTCTGTTTATGTCTCTGCCGCCGAAGCATAAACTGGAGTTTGAAATTATCCACGACTGTTGGAAATAGTCATGTTTATCTGGCGTACGACTGTAATTTACTCATCGTGCAAACAGTATTCGAGACTTGCAGGTTTTAACCTGAGTAATGGTGGGTATTTACCGTCATTCCC
>NC_089752.1:17590500-17593000 GCF_040412425.1 Macrobrachium rosenbergii | reverse complement strand
CGAAATAGGAATAAGTTTACGTTTGTTGATTCTCCATTTTTTTTTATTCTCCTTAAGAAGCGAGAGACGAGAAAGAAAGAATGAAATCAGATTCACCCGAGAAGGAAAAGCTGGAGCAGTCTCAATTTTGAAAGGAAGAAAAAAAAAAGTTAGACTAGATTCAATCAGTGTAATGCACTGGGGAATCCAGGCGCTGCTGCCTGGAAAAACGTGAGAAGTCAGTCCAGAGTTTTGCCGACTTCGTAGCGATGTGGGTAGGGACCGGGTGAATGTTAATACTTTTTCAGGGGTTGGCCCAGAGATTTTGTCTGTTATTAGCGGCTCTTGGAAAACTGCTGTAGGATCAAATGGCTCTTTATTTCCTCATGGCTTGGTGTAATGTGTAGCCATCACTTTTATATACGCTACTTTTACTTCTTATTGATATTTTTTGCACTTAGAATTACGTGGAATTTCAGCGAAGTATCTATTTGGTATTTTGGAGCTGTCATAATATTGTAATTATTTTTAACCTTTTGGACTTGAAAATTTATCTGGAGTTACCCTTACTATGATTGCTATTGGCATGAGATTAATGAAATAAAAACACCTAAGTTGGAAGTTGCTTGACCTTCATCTCTGGTGATTTCCTCTCAAGAGTCCTTGGCGTGGACAGACAAATAGGAGATTTGCATTTTCTTTTTACTGCCAACCGGATGCTCGAGGCGGTGACGGTGGCATTGAACTTTGACCGGAATCATCTGTCTTTCATGGTGACGTAAGCACCCATTGGCATTTTTTGTGAGGGCATGATAAGCCATCACAATGCTTTATAGATAATTTTGGGGTCTGACTAAGGACCAACTCTGCTCTATGGATGTCAGGAGAATATGTAGGGAAAAAGAAGGCGAGATGTAACTTTAAAAGAGACGGTGAGCAGGAGATATAAGGATAATAAGGTTGTTCTACCGGTAGAAAATTGTAGAATGGTTCATGGATAAATGGATCTCAAAATAGAAGATGCAAGGTCTAGCAAGACGTTGAAAGGGCTGGGTTGGTAGTGTGAAAGAAGTATTTGTGAGGAGAAAGACATTAACACCCAGGAAGCATGAGACTGTGCAATAGAGCACTGAATGGCACAGTGTGAGTTGTGAGGGAATTCTGTGCACTGTTAATGGGACATGTTTAGGTGCAAGAAGCAGCTATTGTTAATCGAAGTTTTCTGCTTGGCGATTCATCCACGATTTAACCGTTAAAGTGTGAATGTGGCTGTAACCATTGTATATATTCAGCATTAAGTCGTTTCCCTGAAAAGGGGGGTGGCTTCTGAGTAAGACACCACAATGGTTACAGCCACATTCATACTTTAACAATATATATATATATTATATATATATATATATATATATATATATATATATATATATATATATATATATATATATATATATATTATGGGAAAATATTGCAGGAATTTGAGATTCCGTCCTTGTTCTAGCATTTGCCAATGGGGTTGCAGATTTATAAAATGAAATTAATAAACAGGGAAGTGTCAGGTCGCCAGAGAGATACTTTGATTAGTTAAGTGTTAGTTTTATTTACAATTTACATGCGAAATTCAACAATAAGACATATCTCAACAAATAAGAATATCAGAGTTTAAGAATTACCCGACAGCGGGGAGATCTTATCCCCAGATAAGTAGGGAGTTTTGAGTGATGGGAATTAGTTCCTAATATCTTAATTGAGCTTATGCAACGGAATTTCTGTGTTGATTCCAGGCACTTTTATCAGGTAGGGCACTTGCAATAATCACAATACACGGATCATCGACTCCTGTAAGCAGAGAGATGACAGGTTAGTGAAAATTCCCTCAAATGCCTATCACATGGACAATAATAACAAGACCAAGATTCGAGGAGGTTATTGATTCACTTATACATTTAACTGTCAAAGGGATAGTTACTCATTAATTCACTGAGATTAAAGGGGCACTTGACATAATTTCACTACGCTTGAAGGGAACACGAAAAGGAATAATAAAGATAAAAGGTTCGAGATAAAGGAATAAAGTTCAGGGCGAACTCCTTCAATTTCCAGATGTACCTTTATACAATGTGGCAGTGCTTAGCAACATGAGTAGATCTTCCTTGTGGCATCAGCTGCAGGTAGGCAGAATTAGTGGTTGCTTAACTTCAGGACGTCAGTGGAGAGAACGGGTCGCCCTTTGGGTAAGCCCTGAGAAGGCTTTAGGAGAGTTCTTATTCTGATAATAGCTGGTGAGTTACTGCTTCCCTGTTTTCAAAACAGCTCCTTCAATTTGGCACACAGTATGCCTTGGAGTTATGCCTCGCCTGGTACGGCCTGGAGAATACAAAAAATTTGCCCAG
Organism: Macrobrachium rosenbergii; assembly: GCF_040412425.1. NCBI lineage: Eukaryota > Metazoa > Arthropoda > Malacostraca > Decapoda > Palaemonidae > Macrobrachium > Macrobrachium rosenbergii. The sequence continues at coordinate 17,590,631 of NC_089752.1, read as the reverse complement.
CAGAAAACAGGAAAGGGAAGGGCAGGAAACACGTGTTCTCCCCTGGGACTGGTTAATGGAGGGGAGAAGATAGTTATGGACCCTCACACCCTGAAAGTTCCCTTAGACAGCTTAAAGTTGCTCGTTTCTTT
>NC_089752.1:17583000-17588000 GCF_040412425.1 Macrobrachium rosenbergii | reverse complement strand
TTTCTTAATCAAGTTTAATTCACAAAATTTTAATTTATCAAGAGAACAATTTGGTTAGGTAAGAATCAAACTATTAACTATCTCTTAAGTGCCAAGTGTTTACCTGATTTAACCATTACAAACAGTCACCAAAATATTACTGACCAGAATCCACATAACATCCTCCAAAATCTCAATAACAGGTAGGCATTAACAAAATGCTAAGAAATCACCAGCAAAACACAGTAACAATAAAATCATAATAATATGATAGCACAGACATATATGAATGCAATATGCAAAAAATGGAAATAAACAATCACCAATAATGTGCTTAAAGATTATATCAATCTTTCACAATAACTTTTCTCTATAAAAAGAAAAGTTAAACTCATGTCTTTCTAAGACTTATTCAAAAACAACAATTCCCTTTTACCAAGAATATCACTTTACAAAACTCAGTAGTCAATACATTACCTTTTGTAATTATTACACTATTACATCTCCTCAACACTTGCACAAAATAATATTCCTGATCACCTTCTACAAAATTAACACACTCCTGGGGTGAGTTTAACAGAGCTTTTACCACCAGATATGGGATTATAGAGAGAGAGAGAGAGAGAGAGAGAGAGAGAGAGAGAGAGAGAGAGAGAGAGAGAGAGAGATGTGGCTCTGAGGACTCTTTCTAGCAGACTACTGGTGTCCTTAGAAAACACTAGCTTTTAACTCTCCAACAAGCACTTTCAGAATAGTCGAGAATACACATAGGGTGTTCACACAGAATACACGTGTGAATACACATACACACACATATACAAAGTATACAAGTACACACGGGTGAGCTTTGAGGGCGATACTCTTATCTTAACATGATGGACATATCCTGTTCAGGGCTTACCAAACCTTTTGTCAGCCTAATGCAGCTGGTAAACAATGGAAAATGCCCTTAGATACAAAGTAACACCACTTATCTGCTGTTCCTTCTTTCTTCAGATTTTGAACAGAATAAGCAAAGACAGAGTTAATAACGATGGGATAAGCACACAGAGGACAAATATATAACAGGAAACTCGCCGACTGGGTGACAGCTTGTCACAATAACATAAGTGAATTCTTTTGCTTTTAGTGCGGGTTACAGACACCTGGGTAAACATGGAAGCTAGCCTTTATTCTCTCTCTCGGCAAGCAGGATGTGGTGACCTGATAAGCATTTCACAAGACACTTCAAACATAGAACAAATTGAAAAATATTTCATAATAATACAAGCCTACATAATATATAACTTATCTGTAAGAAAAAAGCATATTAGAATCACGTCTTCACAATAAATGACGAATCTTGTAAGCAAAATTACAAAATTTTCACAGAGATATACAAACACTTTATAATAATATATACTGTATATATATACGTGTGTGTATATATGTATACATATATATAAACATATATCTGTATGTGAATTTATATTGCAAAGTATGAATAAAATGTGTATGAAATGTATATCACGCCACGAAAAGAACACTGGAAAGCTTTTATTATGACTGGTACTTTCTCCTTATTGGCATCTTCAGACTCACAGTGAAGTGGAAACGGTGATACATCGAATTTATACAAACATACGTTTCCTGTGATGCCAGCTTCTTGGTGACCTCGGATCAAGAAAAGAAGATACAGTAATATAGGATCAATAAGAAATAGACAAGGGCTTATTTTCAAATTTCGCCCTTTCATACATTTAATCAAAGTGGTTTCAAGGCTTTATTTGTAGGATTTTTTGCGAGTAGTTTCATATGCGGCTGGGTTCCGATATATTTGCCTTTAGATGTTTGGTTGATGTAAAATAAATTAGATTCTAAATATGGGACATTGTATATTATATTATTGCTAGGTCTATAGCTAATTTTGGTTACCATATTTTCCATCATATACTTCTATATTTAAAGGCTACCTATTTAACAGTGTGCTGTAAAATGGCTTTATTAAGTATAGGCAATGGGAACTGCAGAACTTATAAGGAATAAGATGATTATTTCACGTTGAAATTAAATCTAAGATCATTTCTAGTAATTTTGTTTTACACTTTTAACAGTTAGACTGAGATAAAGCATTCGGACAGATTGTCATGACATTGTCAGTCATGTAAGGGTTCATGTCTTATACAGATTAAAATAATGATGTAAATAATGTTATTTAATTCCTGATCTAAAATTTTCCTTGTTACCATAGCCTGAATCCAGTTAAATGTCTTCAATAATTTGCAGACATAAAAACCAAGCATTTGCAAAGGACATTGTACTTGTATTTGTTTTCCAGATATAGATAGTGTGTAAGACAGATGAGTAAATGTTTTTGACAACATTTTTTGAGTAAAATTACCTGTGTTGTTGCCTCTCCTGTTGTCATTTTGACACTTGGGAATTTAATAGCTTCCTTTTGAATCCCCGCTTTGATCCGATCGCAAGAGAGGAAAAAGAACTGAGAAGATCGAGTTGGTGGCGATGGAAAGGAAGGACAGTAGTAGCCGAACGCGCAACTTTCAGCGTTAATGAAACCATTGTTATGCCGCTGAGTTGGGGATGCTATACCTGCTTCCTTGTCCTCTTCCCTCTTACTTTCTTCCTTCATCCTTCTTCGGTGATCAAAGAGCGTGAGTGCGTGCGTGGCCGGGCGCGTGTGCGTGTCATCTCCTATTGTTTGGTGGTACTCACGTTGCTCCTGTAAGTTCTAATTTATGGTCTCTTTCGGAACAAAAGCTCTAACGTGGAGTAATGGATGCAGGAGGCAGGTTTCAAGGAGTAGGCTGGTATTCAACAAAATGGGCAGTAAAAAGAGTGCAGCTCTTCTCTCTCTCTCTCTCTCTCTCTCCCCACCCCAACTCCGTTCCTTCAGTGAAATGGAAGATGTCAGTAGCTCAGGTCATAGTTATGATGCGCCATTTTTCTTTCTTTCAATCTTGTGTCCTCCAGAACCTATTTACAATATGTATTTAGATGCGCTCCTTGTCAGCATCCAGTGTTTGGAGGACGTCAATTTCCGGAAGAGTATTCGATCCATTTCTCCCTACCTATGTGATAAATCTAGCTCGAGAGTTTACACCAAGAAAAAGGAGATGACCAGCATCATCCTCTCTCTCTCTCTCTCTCTCTCTCTCTCTCTCTCCTGTACAAGACTGGAAAGGAAAGTAGCTTGATGCTCATGGTTATTAGATTACTTTTTGTATTTTCCTTCTCTTCATATTTTACTTAAATAATCTTTATGTTTTGACCTTAGTGTTTTTTTCTAGTCTGTAATGCAATCACTTTTAAAATATCAGTTCATTTAGTTCATCTATTTCTTTTGGTCTGGAAGTTTTACTTCCTGATGGAATTGTTAATTTAATTTTTTTCCGATACGCCTCCCCTCCTCACCACATCCCCACTCGCACTACCCCTCTGCTGTAATGACAAAAGAATAACGACGTCCTTCTGTGAAAGGATGCGATTACATAATTCAGAAAAAAACATCCGGGTATTTTTCCCTTTCCCCGAGAAAAAGAAAATAATTACTTCCAGATAATTTTCTCTTCCAACTCTGGTCTCGCTCTCTCATTTTTTTCCACCTCCAACATATATGAAAATAGGATAATGGTCGGAAGTCTAGAAAAGTAGTTTTGGGTGAAGAGTGATTGCGTTTGTTGAAGAGAGAGAGAGAGAGAGAGAGAGAGAGAGAGAGAGAGAGAGAGAGAGAGAGAGAGAGCAATGTGTTTGTGTACAAGTGAGGAGCCGTGTGGGTGAGGAAAACAAGGGAAGAAGAAAAGTAGTGTTGCTGATGTTGATGGTTCTGGGAGATGATGGAAGTAGCGAAGACATGTTCTTTACGGGAAGGAAAACGAGGGGAAAAGCTTCTGGGAAGGGTGAAGTATGGATAAAAATGGGAAGATGAAGCAATCTTAAAGAGAGAGAGAGAGAGAGAGAGAGAGAGAGAGAGAGAGAGAGAAGGGAGGTTAGGAGTTTTTGGAAAGATCTTGAGAGGCGATTTGGTTCTTAAGATGGTGGGGGCCAGAGGAAGAATTGGGGAGCTGAATGTAGCATAAGGCCTTTTAGCAAAGAGACATTCTATAGAGAGAGAGAGAGAGAGAGAGAGAGAGAGAGAGAGAGAGAGAGAGAGAGAGAGTCAGTACGCGCAGTTTAATCGAAAAGGGGTAAGGTAAAATATAAAAAGGGTTATCCATTACCCCTTTCGTTTCACTTTATGAATGAAACATTGTATTCAAATCATAGAATTAGTTTGGCTGTAAAAAGAAAGGTAAAATGTTGAAATACCAAGGGAAATGTAACATGAGCATAAAAATTAAATTATATGCTTGCATTATGATCAGCAGATTTATTTGTCCTCCTTTCATAACGGTAAAGAATTAGAAAAATAATGTTGCATATATTGTCCATCACAGTAAATTTTTTAAATATTATTTATATATATATATATATATATATATATATATATAGATATATATATATATATATATATATATATATATATATATATATATATATATATATATATATTATTGTATATATATATGGTAGGAAAGGAAGGAAAAGCTTTTGGTCAGCACTTTTAGTTTCTACCTTTTTTTTTTTTGCCCCTTTGTCATAGAGACTATGTATATTCCAGATTATATATATATATATATATAGGTATATATATATATATATATATATATATATATATTATATATATATATATATATATTTATATATATATATTATATATATATATATATATATGTATTTATATGTATATATATATATGTGTGTGTATGTATATGTATAAAATGTATGTATGTAAGGGTATGTATGTATGTATGGTACATGTGTATAAGTATATGTGTCTGTATAAAATTGAATTAAAAGTTTAATTATTATGCAGTATAATTTCCCCAGTTTATAATCCACCTGTCTTTCTTTTCCGCTTTCTTAAAAAAAATCGCTTTTCACGGAGTATTGTAATAAATGAGAGGAAGAGTGAGAAAGAGAGA
>NC_089752.1:17548000-17580500 GCF_040412425.1 Macrobrachium rosenbergii | reverse complement strand
TATTACACCGAGAAGGACTTATTCTTGTATGATTTGGTGATGAACTCGCAAGCATCGAAGATGTTCGGTCAGGATCCAAAAGGTAACAGTTTTAAGAGAAATCCCATTCCTGTCAAGGCCAGTGGATGTATTGTGTGAATTTGTTAACGGAGAGATTAATGATATGCAACAGTTTTTGTAAGCATAAAACATTCGAGCACTGGTAACTTAATCAAGTGCCAGAATTAACAATGAAGATTTTAATGGCCGTTCAGATAATATCTTGAATCGTGTGAAGCGCCAAGAAAATTATTAAAGGCATTTTTAATTGTTTGCGATGTCCTTGGTGATCTTAAGAACTTTGTCTAAGACCTCTTTGGAAACAAATCTGATTCTCAACCAGTTTAAATTGACTGAAGTGCTGCGTTTTGCTTAGGTCGAAATTCAGACCTTATTTCCACCTACAGTATCACGACAGTTTTTCAAGTGACCGGAAGTAGAGCGACTGTTGGATGTGTCTTAACATTGATCTAGATTAGATGAGATTGATAAAGGATGTTTCTCCGGAACAGGAAATTCTGTAACTACAGAGCCAGGACGCTTTCAATTGGCCAATCTCGTTCAGTGCAGTCACTCCACTTGCTAAGCGTGCATCGGGAACGCTGCAATTGATTCTGGTGATTACGAGAATGTGACAGTTCTTTGTGTTACCCTAGATTTTCAGGTGCACTTTCGTAGCCCTTGAAATACGTATTCCAGTGCTGCCATAAGGTGATATTCGTAGGACTTCAGTTGCAGAGGAAACGATGCTTATGTTATCTGATTTGAACCCTTCATTTTACCGCTTTTGGAATTTTATCCTGTTTAGGGGTTGGCGTGGCTGGTATAAGGACAGTTTAGTCTAACAACAATAGTAACAAAGGTACCCTAGTTCGATGTCTCCAAAATCTAGAGCCCTCTGTGCTTAAAATAAAATCCTTTTTCTTGAGGGGTTCTGTTTAATGATAGCCGATTTTACTTTTAGTGGCCAAGTCGTTTGAATTATCACAGGTAGCACGTTTTGCTGAGCCGCAGCATTCATATTCTGATACGGTACCATGATGTCGCTTACTCCTGTTAGGACTATTGTTATTCTCTATCTAGGCAAGCTCCTTGAGCTCCTGCTGCGTCGTTATTTCTGTTGAATTCTCATAATGCGGCTGTGCCCGCACCAGAGTTTATTTTCAGTAGATTTAGTATAATTAAAAAGCTTTATTTTTCATTACAGTGATTTTATCTTCATTTTTCAGGTCATTTATTGCTAACTTTGCCTGTGTTCAGTTGTACTGTCATGTAATTTCTTTATTTTTTTCCGCACCTAGGCATTCAGTTCAGTGAAAGCTTAACTTGAACAAATCTTCGTGTTGAGGTAATTTGAGAATGCCTTAAGAAACATAGGTCAAGTACGACTGACCGTGATACGGTAGTCCGCATGTAAACATGTGAATGTTACTCTGTGTCTTAGATGGTGAAGCAAAATGATGTGGACCTGCTGTACAATCAGTAAATTCACGATTCTAGAACTTCTTTTTGACTCGTTGAGTCACATAAGACCCAGTCCTGTTGCGAGTATCAGTAGATATGACTACTAGTGAGGAAGAAAGTAGTGGAGGACATGGTTTCCAATAGTAGAAATGTCACAGGATTAGACTGAGCACTATTCTAAAGAAACCTTTAAAGTTTAATCGCCGTCGTAACACCATCCTTTGGGGATTATATAGATTCAGTTGAGAAGCAGGCACGTACGGTACTCACCTGGTAGGTGACGTAATAGGGTGTCAAGAGTATCGACGCATGATATGTGGTTAATATTTTACTTAGTCATCGTTATCATCTCTCTCTCTCTCTCTCTCTCTCAAAAGGTAAAGAAGCAATCCTATTTGCAACAAGAAACAGGTGGAGAAGTCGCTGGGTAAAGAAATTGGTAGGGAGCAAAGGTACAGAAAAGTCCCGCATGCAGGTCTTCCACACCCGAGGATACTCAGATCGTACCTGTACAGAATGCGAAGGCCGATGATGCTCCCTGACGCAAATCCGGGTGTGACGATGTTTTTGATAGCAACGGAAAAGATGGTAATACAGCACAAAGGTCTTTTTTGTTGCTGTGTCGACCTTGAGCCAGCACTTTGTACTGGCGATTATGCCTTGTAACTGTGGCACATTATAATTAGGATGTTCAACCCTAAACCTGTAGATTTAAAAGGTAGTAGTTTTAGAGAGAAATGAGACCGTCATTACTGTTATTGTAGCTCCATAAGATTACAAAGGAACACAATAAGCATCATTGCACTTCGATTTCCGCGCTTCTCGTCATCGCTTGACTTGTGTTGTGCAGTCAGTTCATATCACATCATACTCTGTTTTCATTCTTATTCAGCAGCCACGCAGCACTTCCATAAAATGAATAAACATTACAATAACCTCACATGTTTCCCAGGACGCACGTGCATTTCCCAGCGTTTGCAGAGCTCCTATTGCCACCCTGCCTTCTCTCATTGCACTCTCATTAGTAAAATTTATTCCCAGGCAATATGTGAGTCAACCACCCCCATTCCTTCAACTTACAAACATTCATCACTCCATTTTTCTTGATTCTTTTTACTTTCATAGCCTACTCTTGCTACCAATCGCTTTCAACGAACAGTTTCAGACAGCTCTCTGAAACTTCATTTCTGTCACCAGTTATCTTGTCATATTCACAAACATTAGGCATTTGCAACCTATTCTCTTTTACCCATAAATTCTCATCGACATTTCTCTTTACTTCACAGAAACGCAACTTACGTTGCCCAAGTCCGTCTACATATTCTTACAAAACCTTTAAGCGCTTGTGTTTAGGTACAGCTCTTAACCTTGTTATCAGCTCTTCATTGAATATTTATGTTAGAGACAATAGCCATAATATCCGCACTGTCTTCATAATCTAATTCACACTACTCGTCCTCTGTCAAGGCTTCTGCAAGGAGATTTAGGCTTGTCTTGATTTTTCATCTTTTACATATCGGTTTTTAGCGCTTGACATTCAAAAGGAAGTGGAAGTAATTCAAGTAACTGTTTTTCATTTGAGATGCTCGGCTTATTTCGTTTGTTCTGTGCATTAAAATTTACCACTTTCGATTAAAAAGGGAAGCTTTAGGGAAATGCTGTAAACGGTGATCATTTACCTTCAGCGTCTTTACGCTGCCTCTGCCTTCCAAAAAATATCTAATTTAATTTATTCCCATTCCTCTTTTAGTTTGAAGTTGATTGTAATTGTCTCATCCGTAAGGATTTGAGAGGTCAGTCTAGAAGAGCCCTCTGTTATACTGTATACACGTCGAATATAGGAGGATTCTCCCATCTCTCATCAAAACATCAGTTCGTCTATTGCTTAATCATTTCAAGTCCATTAGATTCTTTTAATGGTAGGGGTTTCGCCATATTTTTAACCACTATATCATGGTTACGGAAGATTCTGGAGAAGGAGCCTGCCACTTATCTCTCTCTCTCTCTCTCTCTCTCTCTCTCTCTCTCTCTCTCTCTCTCTCTCTCTCTCTCTCTCTCTCTGTGTTTACCTCATCTGAACTTAGGCTTAGGGCGGGCGTGATCGTGGGTATGCTGAAGCGATTATTTGACCTTTACTGGCAGTCATTCGACGAGAGGAGAGGGTCTTACACTCACTCAGATAGATGCCTCTTTTATTTACTGCTGCTTATTCAGACATTTACGTCATTTATTTTAGTTTTTTTTTTATTAAAGATAAAGTGTTCAAGAGAGAGAGAGAGAGAATCTTTTTCAAACTTAATTCTTTCCTTAACAAACCTATGCATTTCCTTTTATTCCCCCCCCCCCTCACTCCCCCGCCATGTTTCTTTTTTTTTTTTTAAATCGGGTCAGTCCCCAGCGATTAGTAGCTATTGTTCGTCCGAGCGTGCATTTGCATACCAATCTCGAACGCTTTTTCGGTTGCTAGCTAGTTCTTGTATCATATGTAGTTCCTTTTAAAGAATAAAGAAAAAAGTGATATTGTATGCAATTCCATTGCGTTTCAGATCATCGTTATATTTGAGATATTTGTTTTGGGGTTGGCCGTCGGATTTATTTGTCGTTTATTCATGCATGTGTCTGTGTATGTTTGATAAAACTGTTCATTCATAATTCCTGTGGATATGCTGTCTATCTTGAGGATGTTTTTACTTCGGGATTGTAATCTAATCTTGAAGCTAATCGTATCTATCTATGTATCCATCTTGTTTTGTGCTGTTGTCTTTATCTGTTTATCTCTATACGTGTGTGTCTGTGTACGTTTGGGTAAAGTAGCCATTTTCGTCATCATCTTCTAGGTTAATTTTGAAGGCCCTGTTGCAGGGCTTCATTTGATCCTGTACTAACGCGTTTTTCGGTCTGTCTGTGTGTCTGCCTGCTTGCCTGTCTGTTTGTCTGTCTATCCATCTTATCATACCCCGCGTAAACCAGAGTTGTTTTCTGGTGGAAATCTCCTCTGTATTATGAAAGAAAGAGTAATGCAGTGAATACCTCCCTAAGGCTTTCAACACTTGCCCCCTTGAAAGGCGAGTAGGGCTTCAGCCACCTTCCAGCAGCATTGAATCAGTCTAAAAGATTGTCAGTGTTGGTGATCATAGTTGTTAGGACTGAATTGAATATAGAATTTAGGCCAAAGGCCAAGCACTGGGACCTATGAGGTCATTCACCCCTGAAACGGAAATTGACAGTAAAAGGTTTGAAAGGTGTAACAAGAGAAAACCTCGCAGTTGCACTATGAATCAATGGTTAGGAGAGGGTGGAAAGTAAGATGGAAGAAAGAGAATGTGGAAGGAGGAACAGTAAAAGGAACGAAAGGGATTGCAGCTGGGGGCGAAGGCACGCTGCAAAGAACCTTAAGTAATGCCCACAGTGCACCGCGTGAGGTGCACTGACGGCACTATCTCCCTACGGGCCATAGTTGTTAGGACACCAGTCTACTTGTATCAGTCAATCAGTCAGTCAGTCAGTTAACCTAAAAGGGTGTCATTTCAGTCTCTCGAGAGAGCAGGCCACCGCGTTTGCCAGTTTAGTTAACTTCGTGACATATATGCTATAGAGGTTTACAATATGTTGGAATATATTCAGTCTATATTGCTTGTATCATGGCGACAAGCGGAATAAGGCAGTGAAGAAGGTAGGAAAGGAACGTTGGAAAAGAGATGTAGGAATAAAGAAATAAAAAATCTAGAATAACGATTCATATTAGTAAGTGTTCATCATGTATAGAGAGCAAACACTGTTTTTATTTATACGGATAAACGTTATAAATGTCATCACTTATTTACTATTTGTGCATGATATATGTTAAGAATAATTTAGATATTCGTAAGGTATAGATAATTATGTTTGAAATTATTTGTAAAAGAAATTGTGAGTTTGTACGTGTACATAATTAAGCGTTTCAATGAGCGTGACGCACGTCTTTTTTGATATGTCAGTCCTCGAGTCTATGGATTACCTTGTCAGATGTGTGACGAAAAAAACTGAGTATAATTCTCTGAAGAAACGCGCGCAATATATCATCGCCCAATTTGTAGGGTGTCTGCAACCATCGTGGTCGATGCTCTGTTTTAAGTAGCATTGTCAGTGCAGGGATGCCTCGAAGTATTATACATATTCTTCCAACTTGTGCATTTCAGATAACATGATCGCTCACCGCTTACGCATTATGTTATATATACATATGTGTGTGTGTGTGTTTGTGGGTGTATGTATGTATATATATATATATATATACCACTTGTAGAAAAGATGGGTAGGAGGTCTGGCGCGAGGGCACTTCACAGAGTTATAACAATGACTGGAACATCACACTCATGTTCAGAATTAACGGTACATTAGCAATGGTCAAATGCCTTCTGAATTAGCTACTAGGAAAAATACCCGTGTGGAATTGTGCATCCGGGATGCACACGGTTCTAAATTTTTGTCTATTTCCATCGCTTGCAGTGACTGTGGGGCGTTGCATGCAGTCTTCATATACAGTAGATTAACCATCGGGGAGGCGGGGGAAATTTTCCTGGGGAATCCCGGGTTGGGTGAAGACGTCAATGGAGACCTTGAATGACTACTCCCACTTGGTCCCCCTTCCCCTGCGGTCTCCTCCTGGGACAGGTGTCCCGTCTCTTGCAACCGTTCCCGAGTCTTGTCAGATCTTGTCCTTTCCGCGCCTTTCCCAGCTTCCTTTGAGGTTTCTTTTTTTTTTTGTTGTTTTTGTTTTTGCATGAGTACTTTTGAGTTTATTTGTAGCCTTTACGTTCTTGTTTAGGCCAGGATCACGTCATGTTTGTTGTCTTGTTCTATAGGGTTGGCTCCCGTCGATGGGCTGTGCTCTTGTACTCCGTTCGTGCATTAGAACTGCAGAAGTAATTACTTTATGACTCTCTCTCTCTCTCTCTCTCTCTCTCTCTGGCCTCGTAATGCAAGTGGCAGCTGTCAAGGATCACAAACGATGAAACCTGGTGTTAGACCAAGGCTCGGGAAAGGACTGGTATAGGCTTATTTCCAGGTACCTAGTGTACCTCTGTTGACCGAAACAATGAATAATGCAGCTGGTTACAAGGTAATTGTTGTGACAGTCCTCTGTCTGAGTATATGTGCCGTAATTAAAAAATGTAGGGCCTCTGAAGTAAAACTGTCTGCCTGTGATATATTTAAAATACCCGCATTATGGCCGTGGCATACAAAAATGCTTAAAAAATAGAATCTCTCTCTCTCTCTCTCTCTCTCTCTCTCACACACACACACACACACACACACACACACGCGCGCGCGCGCATGCATGCATATTTGTATTCATGTGAATGGAGGTAACTTAGACTAGTGGTACACTTTGGAAATGCGTTCGGAAATTGCATTGCAATTACTTAAGTCAAATGTATTGCATGGTTTATATTATTATCGAATAGAATATACCTACTTCCATTTGACTTAGTTCTCTAAATGGCCCCTTGCCCCAGTAGTTGGGGTTTGCCCGAGAATACCTTCCATTTATCCGTATGGCCTAGTGAACCAGTCCAAAAGGCTTCTGTGAGTAAAATATCAATGATTTTTCTTATTTTTACCTGTTTTTTAAGCCCGTATCGATTTATGTTTCATTTTATTGTGTGGGAGGGAGGATGGTGGTAACGGGGTGGGGTTATTAGTGGTGTTCAACTTTCGTGCGAATACTATCTTCATTTTCTTATTTGCCTCGCCTTGACAAGCTCTCTCTCTCTCTCTCTCTCTCTCTCTCTCTCTCTCTCTCTCTTAGGCTTCCATCTACTCACGTCGCCCTCTTTGGAGGTCTTATCTCCAACCTCCTGGTGCTCAAATAAAAAGAGAGGATTTGCTTCTCTCCTTGAATGATGATTTTTTTCAGAGCAAGAGAGAGAGAGCAAGAAAGAGAGAGAGAGAGCGAGAGAGAGAGAGAGAGATTGCGCATGTGTAAAAGTGCGAGGACGTCGACAGACAGCATCTTTAATGAGAGGAGTTTGACACTCGTACTTTTTCCCAACTTTGTTGAAATACGAGTGGTTGAACGAGGGCAGGGAGAATATTCACGCTCGAGTGTTTGTTTGCGTGTCATTTGAGATGTATTTCTGACTCTATGTCATTTTGGCGTTTTTGTGTGTAGTGGATCGTCTTCCTCCTCTTTGCCTCAAGTAATATTCCGACGCTGCGGATTACAGTTATGCATTGAGTAGGTTATTTCTCTCGCCAGATATTTTTCTTGAATTGTGTGTCCGTGTGCTTGGAGCTGTTGTTCTCTTCTCCACACTTGTAGCATAGAAGCATCTCTATTTTCTCCACTCGTTCAGAAATTTTCATTTTGAGCATTGAGATCCCTTTATTTTTTTAGAACCTTCTTCAGAAATAATATGGAAAAAGCATACCAGGGCTATCCCCATGATTGTAATTAGATTTTCTTTCCTTCACATGTTACCCTTAATTATCTTATTAGTTTTACTCAGCGCCCCAGCATAAATATAAGAGGATTATTCCCTTATCCATGAGTCGAGTCTAGTATTTCCCTCGACAGTATTGGGGAGCCGACTTTCCCCTCCCAAATTCTCCTCCCGTTTTCTCAAATGTAGATTATTTCAGTCTGTGTTTATGTTTGTGTATGTGTGTGTGCGTGTGTGTGTGTGTGTGTGTGTGTGTATGAGAGAGAGATAGAGAAGACAGTAAAATGATTTTAAATATATCTCAACAGTAGTTCGTCGTTGTAAACCGTCGCATAAAGATTTGTTTTCCCACCTTCCACTGTTTACAGCGTTCAAAACATGTCATTTTTGCCTTTTAAACAAGCCATCAAGATTCCTTTGAGGAGCCTCCCATTACTTTGTTAAATCTCTCCTAGAGATCTCCTTAGTTATTGTAAGTCAAGAGTAAAATTAGCATATGAAAACGGACTATGCCAAATGTAGCTGGAAAAAAGTTAGTGTAAGGCCGACGGAATGGGCAATTCGGTTGTCATGTAGAGCTCTAGTCAGCAGAGGGGAAAATGTAGGAAAAATAACTTGAAATTACAAGAAAAAAAAATACAACGGTGAACTTACCAAGGGATTTGCACCGACTGAAACGGATGCGTGTAACGTTCGCACGATGCTTGAGGGCAGAGGAAAAAGACTGCAGTCGTTTGCAGACTGTGGGGTTCCCCAGGACGAGATCAAGGTGACGCTTCATTTGATTGGGAAGCCCTTTGACGTCTGTTGACGTGGATCATCATTATCAGACATAAAGTAACTGAACGAAATCACTGACTGACATTGCTAGGCTCTCAATGGTGCATGGCCAAAGGATTTTTTCATCATAGGATGTGAAAATTGAACAACGTAAAGTTAGAGACATTAACCAGCTAAGTAGGCACAGACTAATGGAAGTGGATAAAAAGTAAACGGCAGAAAGCAATGCAGACACAGATCATGGAAGGGATTCATGCAAAGGACCGTTAGTACAGTCTGCAGTGCTCCGCCCAAGGCAACTGTAGGCTAAGAACGCTAAATGTCATAACCACGAAAGGCGGTTGATACAAGAACCAGGGAGAACGAAGCAGGGAGTGAATTCTGTAGTTCGGCGATGCGGAGGAAGAATAGTGCAGGGTGCACGTGAGAAATATCTTAAGGCAGACTTTTGAATTAGATGAGTAATGCTGGTTAAAAAGAAGGCTTCTTGTTCCTTTTTCTTTGTACGATGTTTTATGCTGCTGGTTGAATTTGCAAATCTTCTTACATCAGTAATTCTGTGTTAAATAAGCAGAGTAAAGTTTTCAGTTAATTTTCAGTGTTGGTCGTGCTGTTTTTCAACATTCCTCGTGAACATGACATGTGCTACAACAAAATGTAATTGAATGATGAGGTGGAACTAAAGTAAAGACAAATGATTCAGTTAAAGAAGCTCCAGATGTTATAAAGAGAGAGAGAGAGAGAGAGAGAGAGAGAGAGAGAGAGAGAGAGAGAGAGCTTTCCAATATATTTGAATACACAGACACTCAGGAAATTGGGAGAAGGGCCCCCAAGGGATGAAGGAAAGATAGTCAACTAGATAATGATTGCGAAGTTAGCGGAAAACTTGTGCTTCGCATGAAATTTTATATTTATTCATCCATTTATTTGTGATGGTGGGAGTAGGCAGATGTATAATATTAGTATTAAACAACGGGCGTGGAGAGGTTTATAGTTGCGCACAATTTTGAGGAAAAAAAGCTTGACAATGAAAGCCAACATTTTGCAGCAAATGTGAAGATATCCGAATTGAAGCCTCTCTCTCTCTCTCTCTCTCTCTCTCTCTCTCTCTCTCTCTCTCTCTCTCTCTCTCTCTCTGGATGGTCATGCTGGAGGAGATTGGTTGGGGGTTTTTTATGGTTAAGTCAGACATTGCATCCAAATTTCAACAATTTTCTTGTACATTATTTGCGCTCAATTTAAAATCGTGATCGATATTTTGTCTGAAGTCTTTCCTGAGTATCGCATTCAACAATATCTAAGTAAGAAAACTTTACCAGTAAAGTTAAGGAGAAACTTTTTATGAAGGAAATAAAGTTGGGAAAGTGTTGGGGCCTTGAACGAGAAGAGGTGTTACCCCCAGAATTCTTTTAATCAGTTTTGCAAACAAGATTAGCTTCTTTTTTTTTTAGCTCATGATAACGAGGTTCTCCTAGCATATTTTTTTATATACATTTTTTGATATGGTAGCATATATAAAAAAAACATGGCTGTCTGGTGAAATATGCCTCATCCTCCGCTATCCCATCCCAACCAAAAAAAAAAACAACCCTTTTCGGATTCGGTGGTCCGGAAGGCGCCCGAACTTTTGACCGAGAGGAGACACCTAGATCAGCTTTATAAGAGAAGTGTTATACATATGTAATAAGATTCCCTCTCTCTCTCTCTCTCTCTCTCTCTCTCTCTCTCTCTCTCTCTCTCTTCTCGCAGTCCAGGTGGTAGGCCAAGGCTCAAAGCAGAGTAAACTTTTGGTCTCTCCCTGGACGTAGTAGGAATGGTTCGGGCGCGTTGCTTTTGAAGTCCAATATGCCCTTGTTGACGTATGTACCTGGCTATTAGTCGGCAGTTGTAACACGCAGATGGACTGGAGAAAGAGAAAAAAACGAATAGCTGTGAGTAATCAGTACTAATTCAAAACAAATTCCTATCATCATTAAAATGGTAGGCCCCTGACGAGGCAATCCTCATCCCACTATGTTGAAGTTCTCTCTCTCTCTCTCTCTCTCTCTCTCTCTCTCTCTCTCTCTCTCTCTCTCTCTCTCTCTCTCTCTCTCTCAACAAAAAGTTCATGTCGGTAATTCATTTTAATGTGTGCAGGCTTTGTAGTTTATCAGGGTGTGTGGATGCTTAAATTAACATACTCAGCTTGTATCTAGGTGTTAACCTTCCAGTTTTCAGCCCAATTTACGGCTCTCTGCTTTTCTTATTTTGTTTGGTATCTTTTAAGCTCTGCTCACAGTTTCGTATGTTAGGTCTTTTTATTTCACCTCCTGAATCAGTGAATCTGTTACTCTATGGCGCTTTAACCAAGCTGAACGTTACAAAACTTGCTTCATCGATTTTTTCAACTGATCATATTTTCGAATTTCGAACCTGTACCACAAGAAGGGGGCTGTCTGAAGGATTGGAAGCACAATTCTTTTACTGAAAACTTTCATCTCCATTCAAAGTATGATTGGAAGGCGCTTGCTCTCCAGCTATGCAACTCGGAGATGAATCATACTTGTATGTAAAAATCTAATTCTGTTCTTGCTTTATTTATGTTTCAAATCTGCATCAGATTGCTATTGCGCTAAACTTCAGAGGAGATCTGATTACTTGACTTCATCTCTCTTTTACATCTCTCATATTTTTTGGCACTATCTCTAAAATTTTCTTCGAATTTGGAACCTTCCTCTCTCTTGATGTAGTAAAATAGGA
This sequence comes from Macrobrachium rosenbergii, assembly GCF_040412425.1. Taxonomy (NCBI): domain Eukaryota; kingdom Metazoa; phylum Arthropoda; class Malacostraca; order Decapoda; family Palaemonidae; genus Macrobrachium; species Macrobrachium rosenbergii. Next base: position 17,569,053 of record NC_089752.1, on the reverse strand, counting down.
CTCCCTCTCTTCTTTCAAAGAGAAAACCAATTTTTTGGTGCCTTGTATTACTGCTCTAACTTTTCCTTACGCAGTTCCACTGCGCCTGACGTTAATACTCAATATCTTACGAACCATATATTTCCTTCCATCATTCCAGTCTGCTCATTGCTCTGAAAATAGGAAAGATTTTCGAACCGAATAGAATTCTGTATGACTTTTCAGAGAGACTTTCCTTCGTATTTCACTTTTTATGCCTCATGCACGACAATAGTTTTTATCCTTCTTCAGTTTGAAAATAATTTCTGCAGCCGTTTCTCATGAGGTTTAATGACTCCTAGATCTTGCAAATACCATCTGATTGCTCATTACAAACAGTCCCAAATACTTGAATTCACAGCTTTTTCTCTGATCATCAGCATATGCTCATGAAGGTATCATCATCATTCTTATTTTACTCACCTTTGGTATTGGGAATATCATGACTGCAACATGGTTTCTACAAAGACTAGACGGTTGCAGTTCTAGTCTTACAAATGCCGCACATCAAAATCAATGGCTCCTAAGGTAGCCTAATTTGTGTAGAGAAACTTTGACCTTGAAACAAAGCACAGACCAAGAGCACCCTGCACCAATAAGCTGTGTGGAAACTGCGAAAAAGGAAAGTAGTTTTCGGCCTGTGTTTGAAAGGACCTCCCCGTACATAGTATGGTTAGGTTTTCCGGGACACAGCTGTTTATTTAAGGTAGGAACCAGCATCGTTCATATTTGATGGCTGTCCTCTCTTACAACTATATTCTTTTGCCCAAGATTTGTGAATCATTGTTGGTAGTAATCAGTCACCGGGGCGGTGGGGGGAGCGGGGGGAGTGAGATGGTGTTGATGGTGAAATTCATCATTAATGAGGTAATAACAATGGAAGATCTTGAACAGGATACACTAGACGTTCTCGTCACTTGAATATTGAATTAATTGTGAATGGTTTCATGGTGACCACAAGAACTAAACATGCCTAATCAATCTTCATGAGGAGAAGCTGTTAAAAATTGGCATTCAAGTGAGACTCAGTGGTGTAGTGATGCTGAAGTCGCCATTGTCCAAGAAGCACTTCAGCTTACGTAGAAGAAGGATGTGATTGTTGTTTATGAAGATACAGACTTATTATCATGTTGTTATACCACGCTCCAGGCACATTTTGAATATACGAGTATATAAATGAAAAACAACTAGTTCAACGTAGCTGTCTTGCAGGAATCTGTAGGTTGTAACCCACTCAAAAACCTTCTGTTTACGTATGCAATATCAGGGAAAATTTAGAGACAGATCTTTGGTCTTGGATACCTTTCGTCAGTAACCAGTGTCTTGTAATTCAAGTCCAGATAGTCTTGTTATGTACATAGAACATTTTGTTGCAGTGGTTCCAAAACTGACAGTTATATAATTTCTTTCTCCAATATTCGCAATTTCCCAAGACTATTTCAGAATTAAGAAAGCGAACTTTTGATATCAGGAAGCATTTTAGCTTAAAAACAAGTCATAAGGTTGCCACATGTTGCTGGCTGAGTCCTTCTGTGGACAGCATGTTCATATTTATCGGTATGTGAACTGAACCTTCCTTGAGCGGTACATTCTTATTCATGGAAATCTCTCTGAACAATATTCTTCATGTTAGAGTTGAATAAAAGATCCTGCGTCTTAATGAGCCAGCCCTAATTTACAAAATGGAATCACATTCACCTCCGGTTTGAGGCCGCAGATCTGTTTATTTGATAGATACTGCTTTCAACCAGTGGTCTCCTGCCTGAAACTTCTAAGTAGGCTACGTAATACACTCAAGGCCTGTTAATATCCTTCACACCACTGCATTCTAGGCGCTGGAACTCCATCATTCTTCTGTGTTTTTGTAAGGCACGTTTATCATCACTTAAGAACTAAACTACCCTAACACTTTGCCCGTCCCGATGTCTGCCAAAAAAAAACAGAAAAGCTAATAATGCGCAGGATAACCCTACCCTTGTTAGATGGCGAAATATATGAAGTGGTCTAAATGGTATATCCAAGAAAATTCAAAACATTTTTGAACGGACCGTTCGTGTTTCCTAGACTGTTGTGTTAAAAAGAGTCAGCGATTATCATTTCCTTATTAAGAGGAAGGAAATTTGTGTTTAAATTGTTTGCTACCTTTTTTTATCAGGGGCTCGCCTTTAGCGTTCGGGTTACTGAGTTCGGGAGTAGATGTTGTGTATTTTATATATATATATATATATATATACTCTATATATATGTATGTATACATACACACACACACACACATATATATATATATATATATGTGTGTGTGAAAGTAATAATGTGTCAATGATATGTAATGTGTGTGTTTGTGTTTTAAAATAGATAAACCTTTGCTAACTAGTCAGAAGTCTGCATCGCTTCGCCATATCTTTTGTAAGTTTTCGCTCGTTTATTTATTTTCTTTATGTACGCGATAGGTTTGATTTTCTCTCGGGTTTTAAAAGAATTCCCAGGAATTTGTTTCTCGATCCATCACAGTATTTCGTTTCGTCTTTATACTTACGAATCTGTTTTCTGTTGACTATTGTTTTTTTTTTATCCTTACCAACCGTAAGGTAATCGCTCTCAATTTCATGGACTCTTGTTCGAATTTACCTAAGGCAAGAACAGCAGCTCAAATGAGCCAGGTTGAATGTTACAAGAAATATCCTTCAATTTCCCCTTTCTTTAATAGCTGGTCTCTCCTTGCCGTCTCGCAAGTAATCAAGATAGGCAACTTTTATTGTAAATTCGGGAAAGATTGTATCATAGCTTGACGAATTTGTTTCCGTTTTGAAAGATGTTTGTAAGTTATGCAAGTGTTCCTCTTCGAAAAGTTCTTATATATGGTCTCTTTCGGGTTAATCTGGACTATTAGTTTTATAATGAGGAAGTTGTTCTTTTGTTACGGTGTTTCTATATAACTGATGCGTATTGTGATACCATAAAGTGTTCTATTGCTGATGATTAAGTTCGAAGCTCTGTGACTTCCAACAAATATCAGTCCTGTGCTCATAATTATTCCAACTCTGCTGCAAAGTAAAATAGGTGTTTATCCCTATCTGTGTATTAACAGAATCAACAGAATTTTCAGTTGTAATTTCTCTCTCTCTCTCTCTCTCTCTCTCTCTCTCTCTCTCTCTCTCTCTCTCTCTCTCTCTCTCTCTCTCTCTCTCTCTCAAACTCTAGATATGCTGCTAAGATCATGGAAGTGGCTTTGCTAATTTAATGCAAATTTCAAGAAAGTTATGTATTTAGATACATATTTTTCTCTTCAAATTTATAGAGGAGGAACAGTTTGCAGGAGTAAATTACAGTCAGGTCATGATTGATTGAGTTTCTTCACAAAGAGAGAGAGAGAAGAAGAAGAAGAAAGAAGAAGAAGAAAGAAAGGACCTAACCTAATAAAGCCATAGGCGGTATCACTTTTAGGATCGAGTTAAAAAAACTTAATGGTGCTTACCTCCGGCAGTATGGTAGCAGCCATCAGAATTAGTTATTAATGACGCCCGCTTGCTCGTAAAGAGAAATTTTATATGACCTATTAAATTCTCCGGATAACTTGGTTCCAACCCTACCCCCCCCACTTTTTTTTTTTTAACAAAATGTTTCCCTGCTTCAACAGATTCCACTTTAAATCACCACACTTAAGAACTGATTTAAATAACATCCAGTTTTCTTTCAAATTTTCCTATGATTTATATTTTTTTTTATTTTTTTGGAGAAGAGAATAAGACGCGCAAGGGTCCTCGAAGCAAGCTCGGTCAATGCAAGTAGTTCAGGAATGGTATAAATGACTGATAAAATCTAGTAGCTGTATCTTCGTTATTGTGACTTTCACACAGTATGTATTGTATAACATATTGCAACTTTCTCACTTTCATTTAGGGGAATTTTGGTATTATGATTTGAACGCAGTATGGGTGGCATTGCCCGTTTGACGTGGTATTTATGGTATTCTGATTTTCACCCGGTCTCTGTGATATAACAACTTCCTCGCAGTGTCTGTGATATCGAGATACCTTCACGCAGTATCTGTGGTGTTGAGACATTCCTCCCAGATCTATGATATTTCGCATTGCAGGCGGCGTGAGTGGTATTGTGGCTTTCGTGTAGTATCAATAGCATTAGGACTCTCAAGGTATCCAAGGCACTGCCACTTTCACACAGTATCTATGGCACTGTGTACAGAGGGGCTGAGAGATGGAAGGCGGCACATGGACAGACGCTCAACTAATATCTGTAGAAAAGCAAAGACCGGTGACCTTGCGACTGTGTTTGAGTAAATTGATACGGGAAGAGAAAGCTGAGTCGTTAATGATACTCGGTCTTTTGATTGAGCTTTGTCAAGAAAAATGGTTTGGTAAAGAGCCTCTATGCCTATATCTGATTTATTAACATTTTTTTGCTCCATGAAAATTCTTTATCTGTTATCTTTCTAATTTCCTATTTAGTTGAACTTTTGATGATTCTGTTTATCTTTCGCATTATAGCCTAATTTTGTCATTTCTGTTAATTGTAATAAATAATTTCTCATAATTTTCGATGAGCATCAAATTTAGTTGTGCGTTACTGGAAATAATTGCATGAATTTTGTGGCTGAATTGCCTGGAAAGCTCGGGAAGTAAGCGTGTTCTCCTAAACTTTGGTGTTGTTAATGAGCTTTAAGTAAAGCGCTTTTATTAGGAAGCTGACGTATCCCTGACACATCGGAGAAAATGTACCAAATTTGCGAGGGGCCGTCGGAGGGAAGCGTGATAGTCTCAGAAATCAGTTCTTAAAGCAGCAAACGAGCAGTGATGCAATATACTAATTTAGTAAGTTTTGAGCTTGTGTGTGTCTGTGTGCGCGCGCGCGCGCGTGTGCATTTTTTTTCCTACAAGGTTTTACCTGCCTTAAAAAGTTAAGTATACCTTAGTTTGACCAGACCACTGAGCTGATTAACAGCTCTCCTAGGGCTGGCCCGAAGGATTAGACTTATTTACGTGGCTAAGAACCAATTGGTTACTGAGCAACGGGACCTACAGCTTATTGTGGAATCCGAACCACATTATAGCGAGAAATAAATTTCTGTCACCAGAAATAAATTCCTCTAACTCTTTAAGTGTGCATTCATCAGTGTACATATTCTTGTACAGTATCTTCAGACATTACTCATCACTTGTATTACTTTTAGGTCTGTCTATTAGTGTACGTATTGTTCGTCATTTACCATAAGTTACAAATCCAGAGGACTTTCAGTCATATATATTCATTGATTATTCCTACCTGAAGTTAATAGTAGCTTTGATTTGTGATTCGATCTAGCTGGCGGAGCCTTTTTATTATCAGTATGCGGTTTTAGAGTAAGCCTAACAAACGACTTTGAAAAAATTTGAACTATTCCAAATAAATAGGCCTTTAATTTTCCAGCTGCATACTGAAGATAGAGATATTTCCACCAGCTTGCAATTATTAAAAAATATATATATTTCTGTACGTGTACACATTTGTTATCAAGTTTCACAAATCCAGAAAAGTTACTCACGATTATTTTAGTTTTTTTTTAAGTGACCATCTGTGGCAGTTGGTAATGTGACGCCATTTACTTGCATTAATAAATAAATAAATAAATTGTAAACTGATCCACCCAACCGAAAAAGTGGAACCGATTCAAGACGAATTCGGTCCTTGTCTGGTGGATTTTATTTCCACAGGACGAAAATCCCGGTGAAAAATAACGTATGACGTCGGGTTTCGGCAGTCACAAACTGAAGAGAAATCCAGAGGTGATTTTGGGGAATTTATGGAGTGGTGATATATCGTCGCTGGGTCTCTCTCTCTCTCTGTCTCTCTCTCTCTCTCTCTCTCTCTTTCTCTCTCTCTCTCTCTCTCTCAAGACGTACCGTTAAGTTAAGTACAGACGAGCTCATACCTTTAAGAATATCGATATAATAGCCTCTCGGGGGATATTTGTGAAATATTAAGAATTAAGGTAATGCGATCCAGTCGTCCAAAGAGCATAAATGGCCATTTGAAATGATAAAGGGAATCATTATTATTTTACTTGAACAGCGTACGCTCTCCTTTTCGCATTGGGATCCCCATTTTGAATCTTATTTTTCGTGTCCTAGAAGTATATTATTTATTTATTTATTCTTTTTAAATGCGTGTGGTAAGAAGTTTTTATATATGGAGTTTTCTATATATGTGTATATATATGTATATATATTTATATATATATATAATATGTATATATACATATATATATATATATATATATATATATATATATATATATATATATATATATATATATATATATATATATATATATATATATATGCAAATACATTATTTATGTATATGTATGTTCCTATGTGTACAGTCCTGTTGAATATGTAGGTAGAAAAGAGAATCAGAGCCAAATGACACCAAGAGTAGATGGGTTGGTGTAAGTCTGGGGAATGCTTTTGAAATGGAAATAAAAAGAGGAAATTAAGGTGTTGAAGAACTGAAAGATACAAAGAGTCGATGGGTCCAAGTAACAAGTTGCGAGAGGGTAGTGGTAGTGCGATTGAGTGGTTGACCAAGTTTCTAAGGGAAGTGTGGATGACGGAAAGGTTTCGAGGGAACTGGTGAGAGGAATAATTTTTCCATTGTATATATATGTAAAGATGAAAGCGGGAACGGCAAGTATTATAGGGGTATAAAGTCTTAAGGTGTATGACAGGATTCTGATTTGGAAAGTAAGGCAAGTGATGGAAGGGCTTATAAGGAAGAACAGTGTGGGCTAGTCAGTGAAGTTGGTGTGATGATCAAGGGTATGTCGTGAAACAGCTATGTTAGAAATTTGAAAGTAAAGTAAAAAAAATTGTATATGGCACACTTGGACATCGTATAAGATTATGCCAGACAAAGTCGACAGTGAGGTGGATGGGGTGCATGGCATGGAAAATAAGTTAGTATGAGTGATTGAAAGCGAAGCTTGCGTTAATTATTGTTGAATTACTGGTTTTTGTGTAAGTGGGTTGAGGACAGTGGTCTTGCGTCCATTGATATTTTATAATTTTGTTGATATGAATATATATATATATATATATATATATATATATATATATATATATATATATATATATATATATATATATATATACACATATATATGTATATGTGTGTATATATGCATATATATGTATGTATATACATCATATACACATCAACACGAAAACACAACAATGCTGAAAAGATATGGACACGTACATAATGATAAGTTTTGCCTTATAAATTTTTAGTTGAATGCTTGAACTGTCGCCGAGGAAAGTGTCAGAGATTCTTTTGTTATCTTACAAGAATGTGTGGATGTCTTCTCGACAAGAAAGCTCGCGAAGGAAGTTGCTGTGCATTGCAGGGATGCTGCGACTACGCCAGCAACAGTGCAATGTGCAATACAGTGGAAATTCAGTCTTTCTTTTCTCGAAGGACGTTTTCTTTTGTGGCACATCCTTTCTCTCTCTTTACATGTATATATATATAATTTATATATATATATATATATATATATATATATATATATATATATATATATATATGTGATAGTAATATGTGAGTGTGTGTATATATATATATATATATATATATTATATGTACAAATATATATATATATATATATATATATATATATATATATATATATTATTATATATAGGGGGAGAGAGAGAGAGAGATGTATAGACACACACATACGTATATAGAGGTTGATAGATATGTAGGTTTTAAGTATTGCAAGATATGTAAGGTCGAAGTTGCTATTCTTCACATACGAATTCTTGCACTTTCATGCTGTGATACTCTTGTGATGGTGTCGCGTGTGTCTTTTTCGTTCGTCGGTGGTTGGAAAGCGAGAAGGAAGAGGAGGAGGCGGAGGAGGAGGAGGAGGAGGAGGAGGAAGCAGGAGAAGAGGGCTCACGCTGAGTGAATCCTCACTTGTCCTCGATATAGGGGTCTTGAGGCCAACCAACTACTCAGCTGGCAGACATAAAACTTGAGCAAAGATACCAAGTGTTCTGTAAACATTCCCGATGCCTGACCAAACCTGGCCACAGAGAGAGAGAGAGAGAGAGAGAGAGAGAGAGAGAGAGAGAGTAAAAATTAGGAGAAAGGCAAAGAGAGAAAAATATTCATGTATACAATGAAATGCTGAAACGAGCAAAAATATTTTCACATCAGAAGATAGTCACTGGTGTAATTATTGACTAAGAAATATAATTTTTTCCTTATAAAAAAATGTTGAAACACCAATGAGTATTGCTCGTTCGTTAAGATCATGATTGCAAAATATGTTTTGAATTAAAAATAATAAGTGATATCCTTTATAACATCCTTTTGGCATTTGAAGCCGTACAGAAATAGCCAGTAAACGTCCGATCCATACTTGTGTTGGTTACTGTTCAAGAGGAAAGTGCTGCTCGCATAGGTTGGAAAGAATAAATTCGCTGGTTACTTGGAAACAATAACTGCTCGGGTTAGTGGGAAGCAACGGTAGCGAAATGATCGTAGTCAGATATTATGGTCGCATGACAATCAGAAACTTTCCTGGAAGTGATTCCATGGACTGATAACTCAGTTGTTTATCGTTCGTCAGATACATGCATCATTCCATTCGGCCTAACTTATAAGTTTCTATTAGTGTATGTCAGCATGGCTCTCTCTCTCTCTCTCTCTCTCTCTCTCTCTCTCTCTCTCTCTCTCTCTCTCTCTCTCTCTCTCTCTCTCTCTCTCTCGTATGTTTGGATATGTCATCCTTCATGTTACTAGCCGCTTTGAGAGGTGGAGTGGCACCGGGGATGTTTATCAGGAACCTAACCCCAAATTCTCTTTTTCTTTTTTTTTTATATCAGACTAGAAGAGGTGAGATATAAGAATATCCAGTATGGATTGGCTTTGAATATTGGTCGGAAGTTGTTGCAACTACAGTGAGGGTAATGACACTTTGTCATCCCACCCCTACCCCACCCCACTCCATTTTATAAGAAACAGGCAACTCTCCGGCATGTGAGCTTTGAACCCCATTCCATTCCCGGATAGTTTGCATCTGATGTAGGTTTTGTAAGGTGCACTTTTTAGTTTTCTGTAAAAGAAAACTATTGTGCCGGCTTTGTCTGTCCGTCTGCCCTGAAATCTTAAAAACTACTGCGGCTAGAGGGCTGCAAATTGGTATGTTGATCATCCACCCTTTATTCATCAAACATACCAAACTGCAGCCCTCTAGCCTCAGTAGTTTTTATTTTATTTAAGGTTAAAGTTAGCCATAGTCGTACTTTTGGCAATGCTATATGTACCAACAACATAGGCCACCACGGGACCGTGGCTGAGTTTCATGGGCCGCGGCTAAGATTGTGCCGAAGAAACTTAGGCGTATATTTTACTTGTTTCTTTTATTTTCTTTAATGGAGAAATGCGCATCAAATGCTTCCCCTCTCAGCATTCATGTCTCCTCCTAGAAAAAATATCTGTCATTTGCTCCCGTGTTCGGACTTTTACTCCATCGCAGTTTTTGAAGAAGGTCTGAGTATTAGCCTATTCTTCTTCATCAGTAATTGCAGACATCTTTGTTTGTTCTGTTGTGTACTGGGGCTTTCTTTTGTTGTTTTTATGGCGCTGCTTTACAACTTCTTTTATATTCTTGACTGCTATTTCCACTAGCACATCATCCTGTTATGGGGCAGGAACTCAAGTTACCGTATATTCTGTACGGTCATTTTCTTACTCTTCCGGAACTCATTTCCCTCTCTCTCTCTCTCTCTCTCTCTCTCTCTCTCTCTCTCTCTCTCTCTCTCTCTCTCTCTCATCGATCCCCTTCTTCCAACGTTTATCGCGTTGAGACCTTATTCTGGGGATTTAGGGTGAAGCTTCCTTGTTTTTCGTGCTCCCCGAAATTGGTTTCTTTTTCTTCAAACAAAGAATTTCAGAAAACTTTACACTTGAAATGAGATAGCTCTGGTGACAGGGTTTTTGTTTGTGGCTCAATATTGACCGACTGGCGGGCAATTGAAAGAAATCGGGTTACTATTGATAACTGGAATGACTTGAGCCAGTCTGTGAAAAAACCAAATAAAAACAATCCGACCCAGTTCTTGTAAGCAAATGTTGCCGTGCGGACGATGCAGCAGCTGATGATAATTTTCGAAGGCTTCGTTATATTTGTTTTATGTCAGGCAATTTCAGAAGCCATGCGCGACAATGAACACTCAAAGGGACTCTGATGAAAGTTTGTTTATAACAGTGGCTCCTTTTGCGATATTGCTCATTTTAATGACAAGCGTCTGCCACGTATAATGAAAGTCTTGTGTTTAACAGCCTTATTGTGATACGAAAGGCAGGTTCTTTTATCTCCTTTAAAAAGACAATAATGAGACTTTACTTCCAAAGTCGTTAATGTGACAGTCAGATATGTGACCCCTTTTAACCGCCGTTACGACTGCAATTATTGTCAGCAATCGCTTTTATTACCGTCATCCCTTTGCGCCGAATAGGTTACACAGAAATGCCGAACTTTTACTCTGATTTAGAACTGGCTTTTTCCCGTGCTATATTACATTTGTTGTATTCATTTGTGTGCTTGTCTTCTGCGCCATCATAGTTTCTGTGTGAGATAGAGAGCGAGTCTGTAGTTCTATCAACAACAGTGTTCTCACTAAGCTTTTCTATTTTATTTTGTCACAACATTGATGAATAATGATTAATTTGAAAGCCCCGATGTTTGGGAAGTCACCGAAAATGGTTCAGAAAGGTAGCCTCCTGGTTAGTCACCCATAATTAGTTATAACTTGTCTAATGTAAAAGTCCCGTTAACACTGGAACTGCTCTGAGAAAGTCTTATTATAGAAAAGAATTCTTCACTTGTACAAGTACTATTAGTAACGTTAGTGGTGTGAGTTTGCTTGCCTGTGTGACATGGCAAATGTTTATTCTTGGTAACGTTGTGGATTATCATCAACATCATTTTTTCCATAGTGTGGGTTGGAATCCCACTAGAGAAGAGACTTAATCTTCATGAATTCCCCTTTGAAAGTAATTGGAAAACGTGTCGGGAGCGTAAGGAGAGCGAACCAGCGTTAGAAAGAAGGATCGCTTACTTTATTCACGGTGCTGTATATTGCTTGCAAACTTTGTGCAATTTCTGATCATAGTTCGATATTCCTTTGTTAGAATATAGGTTGTTGGCGATTTTTTCATACGTCTTTGTTGACGGGTCTGCAGGTAAAAAGAATAACATTTCGTGTTCTCTTGTATAACAGAAATATTGGAGTAGAAGCAGATACGAGACTGCTTCATTGTTATTAAGAGAAGTAAGTATGCAACGAAGAAATCTGGTGTAGATCAGAAAGGAGGAAGTGATAGTATACTTCATTGATTGTGAACAAGAAGATACCGTAAGGCGACACGCTAAGAAGATAAAGTAAGTAAGAGAGAATGTGGAATCCGTATCTAATGGGGTATTTGGGAGAAATATGAGCCAGAGTATCAGGTAGGGAAAGTAGTTTTAGGGGGATACATGACTCCAAAGAGAGAGATGATGATCATGACGAAATGGACTGCTGAATAAAAGATCTGGTTCAGGTGTGCTATTAGGAGAGAATGCAGTTTTGCATTATTAGATCAGTCATTTTGAAGGAGTGTTGCAAATGAGAGAGAGAGAGAGAGAGAATGGAAGGGTCACTGTAAATTTTGTCTTCCTTGGTTATTTGGATATTTCAGAAGGTTACTTTGAAGGCAACGGGATTGGTAGGTTGTACCCGTGAGATGTTTTTATTTTAGGTGGCGTGGTTATGGGTTGGGTTATAAGGTTTGTATGTAAGTTTCCAAGAATAAGTGAGAGAAAAGTTTGTGCATCTGTATAATGGAAAACGTAATTTAGGAAGATGAATGTTTTACTGACGTGGCATTCATTCCTCATTATACCCTGAAAGGTTGTTGGCTAGTTCTGTCTTGACAATGTTACCTTTGGCAGAGAGAAATATAGGGGAAAACCACTATGAATTTATGAAAAGTTGTTTTACGGTTCGGTATGAAGTGTACAACAATTTTATCTTAATTCTCACAGTAAAGCAGTGGTCAGTGTATGGCTCGCGTGGAGACTTCTAAAGGTGTGTTGTGGAAACTGTTTAACCATACTGTATGTTGGTTGCAGTTTGCATAAGGCATTTTATTCTCGTACTGTTAAGTCTAGTTAACGATATTTTCAGAGGGGAATAATGGTTTGTCGTGGAAGCAGGCCAGAGATAAGGTGCTTGTATATCCGTGGGAGTTTAGCATCTAATGGATGAGCGAAGAGATGAGAAACCTAGGAAGGACGCGGTATTTGTAGTTGGTAATATTCGGGATAAGAGATAATAGATTGGTTGGAAAGTAAAGGAGCTAATTTTTTGTAGGAAATGCATTGTTCGTGAAAATTTTACAGTTAAACTTGAAAAATAGAAGAGTGCTCGTAAGACGAGAATGCTTTAAGGGAAAATTGCTGAGAATAAGGACGTGAAAGTAAAAAAATTGGCTGGAGAGTGCTGTAAAACCCTAATTACCTCAAACTTGTCTGACTGATTGCTCCTCTTCCCTTATCATAACGTGGCCTCTGAACACTGCATCTCTCATATTCATCTTCATTTTAACGCAATTATCCCAACACACTCTAGCCAGGAATCTCATCACTTTGCAATCTTACTTCTTCGGACTCCTCCGTTTTCTGTGTAAGTTCCGTGTTTGATCCCATGTCTTCTATGAGCTTAAAAATTTTTTGCTCCTCTGACTGCTAGAACATTCTTATTTATTAGAAGCACCACAGTCTCTTTCCACCTCTTTCAGGCTTTTATACTCTTCTGACTGGGCTTTCAATACCACCCTCACAGGGATACTGCGGGGAATGTAACGGAAATGTGTTGACCTTCCAGGGTCTGTCATTCCATCATATAAGAAAATCTTCCTGCTATTTATTTTCGTCAGCAACAAACATTCCTACACCATTGAAACGTTACGCTCTTGAGCGTCCCTTATGTCACAATCTGTAACATTTGATAGATAATATTGCATTCACCCTTACTATACACCTCGTCACAGCATGCGTACAGTCACCTTCCAGGCTGGAGTCTCTCCGCTTCAGACGTTCCGGACACCATATTCTTGGTTTTGCTTACAGTGATTTTCAACTATCTCTCCTTAATTCTCCCTTGAAAAATTTATGTAACGACTTCCTTTGTTGCTGCTCTTTCAACACTAGGTCATATGCATAGAGTACCTACCAGGTGACTCCTTTCAGTTTTCTGTAAAAGAAAACTATTGAGATGGCTATTTGTCTGTCCGTCCGCACGTTTTCTGTCCGCCCTCAAATCTTAGAAACTACTGAGGCTAGAGAGCTGCAAATTTGTATGTTGATCATCCACCCTCCAATCATCAAACATACCAAATTGCAGCCCTCTAGCCTCAGTAGTTTTTATTTTATTTAAGGTTAAAGTTAGCCATGATCGTGCATCTGGCAGCGCTATAGGTGTCAGCAACACAGGGCCGTGGCTGAGAGTTTCTTACAGCATTATACACTGTACAGAAAACTCGATTGCTCATTTTACTTTTTATTTTGTTGTAAAGCTTCCATCATTGCCATGATTTTATATATATATATATATATATATATATATATATATATATATATATATATATATATATATATATATATCATATTTACATATTCAACATTAAGCTGTATGCATGCATGTATGTATGTATTTCACCATACACCTTTTCCCGGTATATTGTGAGTCTCGGTTCTTGGCAAGTCTTCGGTGATGAGTTTGTTAGCTCCTTATCCTTTTCCTCTTTGTTTGTAGGCCACGACACACACATACACACACACATTATATATATATATATATATATATATATATATATATATATATATATATATATATATATATATATTATACATACACTTATTCAAATTATTAGGGATAGTAATACAGGCCTCCAACTTAATTCCAACTTTGAATAATAAAAATGCATAGTAGTAGATGAATATCAGCCACAAAGAGTCATCCTCTCCTGGGGAAGGCCAATAGAAACAAAAATGCTCTGCGACAAGAATGAATGTTGTTGCTTTAAAAGCTATTTATTGCACACATTTTAAAAATTTTATGATTTCATTTGAGTCATTAATGGAGACCTTTTGAGCTTCTTTACTGGCGGCCAAATGATGATGCATCAGCTATGAAAGTATATTAAAAAAAAAAAATACCCGTGAAAAAGCGACGTTCTCTTGGAAATCATTAGGTAAAAATAAGTTTTCACAAATTCATATTCAGTTTAGCTAAAAATAATGCATTGTCTGCGGCCTTCAAACATTAATAGTGAGGTTCACCTGTGACGTAACGAGTTCATTCGTTTCTTTGATGTAATTTTTTTCACGTGATTTGAAAAGATGTTATTATCATTATTAATATTATTATTAAAGCCCCAGCAATGCCCCTCCTCCCTCCACTATTCCATAACCACATCCTGTTTTAGGAGTAATTTTTTTATCAGAACAGATTATTTGTTGGTGATGTTCCTCAAAACTAAATGAGAATGCCAGTGTTTCCCCTTTAACCTGACTAGCGTGAATATGGGTTATTGATGACACCTGAAAATAATGTAATTTACACGAATAGAAAAACGGAAAGTTGTTTCCCCTAGTTCTGTCATAAATGTAATTTTTAGGAACATTGTCTTTCATTTATACATATATATATATATATATATGTATGTATATATATATATATATATATATATATATATATATATATATATATATATATATATATATATATAATATATGTTAATAATATGTATATATATGTATATATATATATTAATAATTAATTTTTTACTTTGATTTCTCTTTTCCACGCTGGCTTGTTTTCCATGTCAGAACTCTTGGACTTTTAGAATTCTGGTTTTCCAACTAGGGTTGTAGCTTGGTAATGCCGTGGAAGTTTTCGGCACAGAGTGCTCATCCACGACTCAGCAGTTCCAGTTTGCAAGTAGCAGTGACCAATGTCTTATTCCTCTTCCCGCTCTGTGTTTTGTGAATCACCGAAAGGCTGGGGTCATGAGGCTTGATTTCTTTATGCTTTATACAGAGAAATCTGGACAGCCTGGCACTCAGTGAGACAAAGGTGAAAATGCAGTGTGTGTGTGTGTGTGAAGGAATGGGGAAGAAAATGGTGATTTTGTCTAGTGCAGATAAAAGGTGTCAAGCTAAGGGAGGAAAAATGGTTGCAGTGTTAGGAAGACTCTATGGATGGTTAAAAGGGTGCAGTTGTGTTAGTTCAAAGTTTGTATGGGTAAGAGGAAGAAAAGCTGTAAGAGTAGCTGTATATTGTTAAGGAGAAAAAAAAAAAAGAATAAGCTGTTGAGATGAACCGTTTGGTAGCATAAATAGTGTAAGAAAAATTAAAAGTATGAGAAATTTGGTTGTACACGGAAGCAGTGAAAACATTTCATAAGTGAAAGGTTGGATCAATGTTTTGAGGGTCTGGACGAGTAGAAAGAAAGGTGGATGGCAAATTGTTGATCAAGGTGTACAGTTTTGAAATACTAGGAGGAAGAAGGAGCTGGACAGATTTGGTTTTAGAGGCATTTGAAAGGAAGGGTTTCTTTATTCAGGAAGAACGAGAGAGTATTCTATGGAGATGTTAATGGCAGTGTCTGTAGAATGTTGAACTTGTTGCTGATGAGGTTTTTGCGGAAGTAAGAAGTGGCTGAACTTTTTGAGGTTTTCTGCACAGGATTTTCATCCATGATTCAGCAGGTAAATTATATTCGTGGTAATGACCTTTGTATATATACATGTATGTATGTATGTATGTATGTATGTATGTATGTATACATTGTGTATGTATGTATATATACACATACACATATATATGTATATACATAGTGTATGTGCTGTACGTTATAAGTGCTTTCGTGTGTAACAGTGTGTAATCTGTCTTATATGAACATCGCAAGATATAATATCTCTTCTTGTCCGCCGGTGGAGAAGGACTTTCTTCCTTGATGAATAACAATGCGTTATTCAGTATGCGAATTGGTTTTGCGCTCAATTGGCGCACAAGGATGTCCGCATACACAATGTCCCACTTCCTTCTCCAGTTAGGGACGTTAAATAACTGTCCATTGGTGTTCTGTCCCCCGCATCGCGCCCGGAAATCCACGCTAGCCCTAACTAGAAAACAATTGGTGCTGATGTCACCCCCTAGCGTGTGTTTACGCACTTGCATGCATATGAGCTCTCGCGCTTTGTGTACGTATGGCGTAACTTGTGTGGTAATATTTGCTTGCCTTACAAGGGTGTGGGGGAGTGGTGGGGATGGTGTTGTGGTTGGGGATGTTCGGCCCCCAAAGGTTAAAGGGCATTGTTGGAGGAAGACGATCAATGCTTGGGTAGGAGGAGAGGATGGATAGGAGAAGGTGGTGGCTTCACACACACACACACACACACACACACACACAAGCGGAGAGAGAGTGAGGAAGATAAGAATAGACGATTTCGTTTCAGACTTGAGTTTCGGAGTTGAAATAAGGAATGCTTTTTAGATTGAAGATTGAAGTGAAAGGGAGAAGGTGGGATGGAGGGAGTGAATGCCACATACTTTACCCCAACAGACAAAGATGTTTTCTTGTCTGGTCACGCTGATATCCTTAACTCTCATAGTTGTCGCTTCAGCGTTTGTAATAATAAGTACTATTTTATTACTGGGGATACAGATTTCATTTACTAGCTGTTGTGTGCGTCATTTCTTGTTGATTGTCTAATTGCATTAGAACAAAGGTTATTTTATTATGATTGATATTATTCTAAAGACACGAAAATGTGGTTTCCAGTTTTCATACAATAAAATTTTGTACGATACTAGTAAGAAAAGTATAGAGGGAGAAATTAGTTGTACATATTTAGAGATGTCTTTATTAAAGCGATTTCGTATACTGCCAGTTCCCACACTGATGAAGTGTCGTAAATCATCGTATTATCGTCCTATTGCTCTCGACTGTATACTGTAACTAATGTATGTGAAATCCCACTACAGCTCTTTCCATTCCTGAATGTGATGCCCGAAAATCACGAACGCAAGAATCGAGCCTTTCAGATAGACTTTCTTAGCAGTCACCTATTTGGGAATTTTTGCCATCTCTTTGAGTTTAGTAAACGAAGCAGATTCGATGGAATTTATGAAAGAGAATACAATAACACTAATACTCTTTGCT
This sequence comes from Macrobrachium rosenbergii, assembly GCF_040412425.1. Classification (NCBI taxonomy): domain Eukaryota; kingdom Metazoa; phylum Arthropoda; class Malacostraca; order Decapoda; family Palaemonidae; genus Macrobrachium; species Macrobrachium rosenbergii. The sequence continues at coordinate 17,551,752 of NC_089752.1, read as the reverse complement.
CTCTCGCTCTCTCTTTTTTGCTAGTGATCCCGTCTCGTTATCTAAGGCATAAAAATCGGAATATATATATATATATATATATATATATGTGTGTGTGTGTGTGTGTGTGTGTGTGTTTATATTTGTGTGTGTTTGTGTGTGCGTTGGGGTGTGTGTGCGAACGCATTCACGCACGCGCAAAGTACGTATACAGTAGTATTATTTCTGTTGAGGAAGCAGCCTTCTGGGTTCATAGACCTGATCTTCCCTTTTAAGAGGCGAGGCAACACGTAGGTTGAGCATGTTTCATAAAAGATAAACATTTGTATTTGGAATGCCGTGTTTGGCTGACTCAGTAGTAAACAGTGCCTTGGGCGTGTTTATCAGATTTATAAACACAACCCGACCGTACTAATGATTGAATAGTGAGAGAGTCATTTAAGCTTTGCAACCTCTTGTCTCTATGGCAAACACCAAGACCTAAGTTCTTATGAGTTTAATTGCTGAGCTCTCTCGTGCTAGATGTTCTGTCAACTTCCTTTACAGGGCTCGTTGTGGATGTGGTTTCCTTCCCAACAGTCATCCCCCCCCAACCCCAACCCTCCCCTCCCCTCCTCTCCCATGATAATTTTTTCCCATCCAACGTTCCTTTTGCTCTTTGTAGCGATGGTGCTCCCCTGGTATTTCACAGCTTATGTCTAGCCTTTGTAGAGGATATGCATTTCTTTTACGACCCCATTTGAGTGTATCTCTCTCTCTCTCCATCTTGGCGTGTGTGTGCGATTGTGTTTGTGCGAGTATATGTGTGAGTGCACGCCTTAAGTTCCCTTTTATATGTACCTTTTGAGAGGATACCGACCTTCTTGCTGGATGAATGGGTGGCAGCGTACGGAATCATTTTGTCATAGAACCAGGGTAAATATTTGAATATGACGGCGGGATGTGTATAGGTTGGTGTAGTCTCTCTCGGCTGTTGCTTCTTGGCCTCGTTTGTTCTTTCTGTTGGTTGTGTGTTTAAGGGAGAAAGTATTGGTGAGGATATGTATTTAGTGAGCATGTCTAAGTGGTGCCCTTTTTTATTTAGTTTTTGCGTGCGTAAGGAAAAAGATATTAGAGGCTGGAGGGAAACGCAGTTCGGTGAATTATAAATACAACAGAACGGAAAATAGTGTAGGCAGAAAAATGGTTAATTACAGATTTGCTTTGTGCATTACTGAGGTGATAGATATTTGGGAGGAAGAAGTTGTGGTATTGGTTAAGAGGGTGACAATGATTAGAAAGGGGAAAATGAAGGTAAATGGTGAAGGTGCAGGCTTTTTCCGAAATCACGGATAGTGAATGTTGAGGTGGACATTTTGTATAATAAAAAAAAAAAGGTAAAATAGTGATTTAATAAACAGTTAAGTAAATAATGAAACGAATGATATGAAAACTCTCTTTAAAAGAATCCCAAGAAAGACCACTTGTCCTATGGTTATAAGAATGCATGCGATACACAAAAGAAATGGGCGGTGTATTTTATACGGTAATTACTGTCACGTATCTTATCAGGTTTCTTTATGTGCGTCTTTGAGTATACTGATATGGTTACATAATTGATTGTCTAAAGGGTTATTTAGACCAAAAGGGTACGAGCGGTCTGGTATCGCATTCTCTTGTAATTCTTAATCCGCTTTACTTTCCTTGCAATGATTTTGACTGATTTGGAAAGCTATGCCTGTCAGATTCTTCACCATTGTATATATATATATATATATATATATATATATATATATATATATATATATATATATATATATATATATATATTGTAGTTGTATTTCTGTGTAGGTTAATAAACAGAAAACGCGGTGGACTTTGGAAAGTAAGTTCCCGAATTCGAAGCTCTAGGTTGTGAAGAGTTGTTTTCGGTCAGGCATTAATTCTTTGGTTGGCAGGTTAGGAGCAAGTCCTCGAGGCTGGCAACCTCACTCTGTATATAGAATTTATGTAAACGGATGGTTCTTGCTCCAAAGCTCCCCTTACATAAGATGTATTGGTATGATTTACACATGTAAGATAAAGTAATGGCAGAAGTAAGCAAACCTGTAGCAAGTAGTTTTTGCAAGTAAGATTCTTGTGTGTATTCCAATAATAAAAAGGACATTTTCTGTTGAAAGTCAATAAAAACCATGAGGGATTTTTTCATAATAATGAGGAGAATGCACGAAGTAAAAGCTTTCTGATGAATTTTGCAGCATAAAGAAAAAAGAAAAAGACCCCGGAACCCATCTGGTTCGTTATTGGTAAGAAATTTGCATTTGCTTTCCATCAAACTTCAGTAATAGTTTTAAAGGATGTATTGGGAAAAGGGTCGTATCTTAGACCATATGGCCTTCCCAAAGAAAACTCTCTCTCTCTCTCTCTCTCTCTCTCTCTCTCTCTCTCTTCCACACATATATGTATGTGTATATATATATATATATATATATATATATATATATATATATATATATATATATATATATATATATATGTGTGTGTGTGTGTGTGTGTGTGTGTATTCAACCTTATTTTGATGTGAGTAAAACATCAGCGTTTTCTGTGTAAATCAGTGTCCTTTTGCAGTAAAAGCAAATTGTTATTCCGACAAATTTGGAATTTGGCTTTAAAACAACGAAAATGTATTGATTATATATAAGTAGCGAGCTTGAGCACAGTGACTGAAAATATTGCTTATGCTGTGTATGTTCAGTTCGAAAATTCTTAAGTGCTTGAAAGCATGAATGTTCTCTCTCTCTCTCTCTCTCTCTCTCTCTCTCTCTCTCTCTCTCTCTCTCTCTCTCTCTCTCTCTCGTACTTAAGCTTAAGTAGATGCTTGCATGCACGTAAATTTTGAAGAAACTACATTATAAAAACTTCGCAGATTTCTTGGTGAGTTATGTCTTCTCAAGCATGATTCAAGAACTTGTGTATTTACTTTACGTGGCCTTCACAAGTTGGAGAATGGCTATTTCTTAGCCATCGTATCCAGTAACGGCTATTTCTCAGCCGTCGTATCCAGTAACGGCTATTTCTCAGCCGTCGTATTCAGTAAAGGCTATTTCTCAGTCAGCGTATTCAGTAAAAGCTATTTCTCAGCCATAGTATTCAGTAAAGGCTATTTCTCAGCCATCGTGTTCAGTAACGGCTATTTCTCAGCCGTCGTATTCAGTAATGGCTATTTCTCAGCCATCGTATTCAGTAGTGGCGATTTCTCAGCCATCTTGTTCAGCAATGGCTATTTTTCAGTCATCTTATTCAGTAATGGTGACTTCTTAAGAAAGCCATCGTATTCATTAATGGCTATTTGTCAGTCATCTTATTCAGTAATGGCTATTTCTCAGCCATCATATTCAGTAATGGCTATTTCTCAGCCATCGTATTCGGTAATGGCTATTTCTCAGCCATCATATTCAGTAATGGCTATTTCTCAGTCATCATATTCAGTAATGGCTATTTCTCAGCCGTCGTATTCAGTAATGGCTATTTCTCAGCCGTCGTATTCAGTAATATCTTTGTCTCAGCCATCTTATTCAGTAATGGCTATTTCTCAGCCAGCGTATTCAGTAATGGCTTTTTCTCAGCCAGCGTATTCGGTAATGACTATTTCTCAGCCATCGTATTCAGTAATGGCTTTTTCTCAGCCAGCGTATTCGGTAATGGCTATTTCTCAGCCATCTTATTCAGTAATGGCTTTTTCTCAGCCAGCGTATTCAGTAATGGCTATTTCTCAGCCATCGTATTCAGTAATG
>NC_089752.1:17520500-17540500 GCF_040412425.1 Macrobrachium rosenbergii | reverse complement strand
CTACCATTCTGTTTAGGGAGATCTCGCATTCAGCTCGACGTAATGGTCCAGACATGTTTCCTCCACTCTTTCAGATCCCGGAATTGCCTCTGGGAGAACTAGAATTCTGTTACATGAAGAGGTTAGTCATTGGATCGTTAGGGAATAGAAGGTCTAATTATTGCCGTAGGCAAGGTATGTTTATAAGTGAGTATATTTACAGTGAATCTTGATGGGTTTCGCCACGTTGGTAATGATGTGTATTCATGTATGATGTTAATAATTTTATCAAAATTTTCCTAAAGGTCAAAACTTTTGTGTGTTAGAGTTATTGTTATCAGTCTCCACCGTATCCATAATTATGGTGATGAATGTTGAGTTTGTGATTATTATTAAGGTTTCATGTGAATCATACCTTTTTCATTTTCTATTTGATTTTCCAGTTTGTTATTTTCGTGTTTCAGATACGTTCAATTGCCTTATTTTGATTTTCATCGTTTTGCTGAGAGACTAAAATCCAACTCCGCTCTTCGTTCATTACGTTTGACGAGTACGCGGTATACGGTTGGTTAGTATAGCATATTTATATATATATTATATATATAATAAGTATATATGCATATATATATATATATATATATATATATATATATATATATATATATATATATATATATATATATATATATTACATATGCTTTGTATATATACTCTTGTAACATTTCATCTGTCCATATTTTACAAGTGAACAGCGGCACAGAAGGAAGTGCTCGAAATACAGAATATGGTTGCAACGTTCAAATAGTGTTTTATGGGCCTTTTTATCTTCATATTATACTGTGGTATTACAGTGAAAGATTCACATACACACATACACAGGCACGCATGAAGAAAGAGAGTGATTCACTGCATGTATATCAGAGATTTCACGCATTTCCCGTTAAGTGTTTGGCAGTATATTCACAGTATTGTTCGTGTTTCTATTTCGTACATTAATTCTGTAAATCCTCGCGAAGCCCTTTGATGTGTCATTTACATAATCAGCGAGATCACAAACCGACTCATTTTCTTCGTCGGACACTTCGGGTGTTGGTTGTGAACCGATTTCTCTATTCGATGTTGGTGGCCAACTACGTTCGCTTATAGATTTTGGTTATGAAGCAAATTGGCTGTTCGGACAAGAACAGAATCTCCGTAATTGGAAATCATTTTTCTGGTTTATCCTGGCGTCTGTAATCGTTGCGACGCCAAGGTGTATGAATCAAATCCAAAATCAGTTTTTTTTTTTTTCGTATGTGGAAATGAAATCCTAAATTTTTTCCACTTCTTATTCTTTTTATTGCTTATAATTCTACTGGAAACTTGAACATTTTCAGTATGAATCCTTAATATAATAATCATGCTTTTCTTAACAGACACGGTCCCATTGTCTCGAATGGATCAGATTCGTTTCTTGATCAGATTCTTTTCTCATGTTAAAATTAGAATTAAAGTTGATGATGGTTGGGAAGGGATAAAAATCACATGTATGTAACTTCGTCTTTTGGGAAGTATTATATATTATGTGACTATAATATGTTTTGTCGGTTTGTTCAGCTTTTCATATACACGTTTATCTGCACACGTATAAATTTTTAAGCATGTAAATGGATGAAACTGAATTTTATTAAGTTGTACGCGGAAAGAGGTCAGGTTTGTGATGATCCGATCTGATGGCCAATTCTCCAGTAGGACGTTTCTTTTTCCTGTTCTGTCAGAGTGCGGGAAATATGGGACAAAAAAGATCCTTTCAAGTTGCCAGGAATGATACGGGTATTAGTCACGTTACCTGGCTGGTTGGAAATTGACGGTGCTTAAAGCTTTAACCTCTCTCTCTCTCTCTCTCTCTCTCTCTCTCTCTCTCTCTCTCTCTCTCTCTCTCTCTCTCTCTGTGTGTGTGTGCAAAATGCACAGCTGTTATGTTATTTGAGTAATTGGCGCGAGAAAGAACGAATAGCAATGGAAATTGAATCCAGAAGTTAGACATCTGTTGTTCAGTAGCAGATGAAATTTGCGAGGTATGCCAAGTATGTGCAGCCTCATCCCCTGATTAGTTTCGTTTTGAGCACGAGAAAAATCAACTGAAATTGTGCGCGATTGATTGCCAAAGCAGACTTGGAAAATCATTTCGATTTCCACCAGTGTTTCAATGCCTTCTTCTATATAATATGATCTCTTCTCATCTTTAGGTGTCAGTGACCTCTCCTCGCTACATGAGATTTAAACATTTTCTAATTCATTTTCCTCAGGTTTGGTTATTGCTTTTCAAGTGCAGGGGTGAGCTGTGCATATAAAGCAGTGAATTGTGATAAGTTGGGCGTGTGTTCATGTGACAGAGAGAGAAAGTGAAAGAGAGGGAGAAAGAGGGATAGAGATAGGCAAACTTTCAATTCCCCATGGTGTTAACTGGAAATTGTTTGGCAAAGAAAAGGGGGTGGAAGATAAGAAAGAAAAAAATAATCTTTTCCCTTGCAACCCCCACCCCATTTTCTCTTACCCCTGAACTGCAGCAATATCTCCTCTCGGCGATAAGTCTAATAAAAAGAAATGTTCCCAGAGAAAAGTTGTAGGAAGCGGTAATTGCTTTTCTGGCTTGTGGCCGCAGATTCGGCTAAATTTCTTTCATCCCCACTCCCACCCCTCCCTCACGGCCTCACCCGATCTTACTCCACCCAAGGCCTTCTGTCCACTCTCTCTCTCTCTCTCTCTCTCTCTCTCTCTCTCTCTCTCTCTCTCTCTCCAGTGATTTTCTTTCAAAGTTAATTTATTTATTATCCTAATGTCTGTTGCCCACGGATGCTCTTCAGTCTAAAAAGCGTTCTCTGTCTCGTAATGGGCATGATTCTGTTGTAAACACACTTGCTAGAACATTATTCCGGAACATTTTTCGTTAGTGCTATCCTGTGACTTTATAACTAGTGTTCAAAAGTTATGTATTATGTCTGTCTGCATTTATTTCTCGTCAGTTCTTTGAAATTATTGGTAATGTTTGAACGCATGACAATCACGAGTGTAAGTTTTCTTCAGTTTTGTTTACGGAGGCACTCAAGAGAGGGAGAGAGAAAAAGGGAGGAAGCAATTTCACGTACTTGGAGTCCTCGAAGCAGTATGCAGAAAAATAGTTTTGCAAAACAGACATATATTTGAAATTTAAGTTGATTAAAACGAGAAGGACCGATTTTTTTATTGCAAAGTTTTTCAACATACGTCGGGAAAAATACTTTTTCAGAAAGTTTACAGCTAAGCGCGTCTATGCATAGCATTATATGTGCTTCATACGTTTTTTTGACTGTCACACGAGTCTGTTTGTATTGCTATTCGCATGCATAGTTATGTTTATAAATTAAGAGTTTACTAAACGACTGTTACTACTGCCCGGCAAATTTTTTATTTTTCTTTTCAAAACGCTGTACATGATTTTACTTACTTAATCAGTTAACATAATATAAAAGGAAAGCGTTATAATACTAGAATAAATATCTCCCGTTTTCGCATACATCTCCCTTATAATTGAATGGAAGGACAACTGAACTGGCCCCTCACCTTCTTCTCGAAGTTCTCTGGCCCGATTTTGGTGTCTGCATTGATGTGGCGAATGCTGCCTAGAAGTAATTATAGCTGCTAATTTATTTTCAATTGACTTAGGCCCAAAAATTTTTTGTTTCACAATTGGCAACGTCTTATTGAAAAATATCGGCGATGCCCCGTAGATTTCTCTCTCTCTCTCTCTCTCTCTCTCTCTCTCTCTCTCTCTCTCTCTCTCTCTCTCTCTCTCTCTCTCTCTCGTAATAACTTCTGCCTGTTAGATTATCAAGGGAAATGTGTGCGTCGGTGGAGTGCCAGGAAGATTTCCCCTGATGATATTTCCCGTAGTCGAAACCTGAAGAAAGCCAAGTTTGATTTAGACGGAGATAATGCAATAAATTTTGCGGTTTTCCTATTAATCTCTTCTGTTGTATTTATTCATTTGTTTTTAAACTGATCCAGGTGTTCTGCTGATTTCTTCCTCTTACAGGGGACGTCACGTCACTCATTCGGATTAAGGAAATTAAGAAAAATATTGCATTGTTTTCCTTCGGCTTTTCAGTGCGTGTTTTGCTTATTGCCATTTGTTTTCTGTTACTTGGTATTATAATCGTTTCAACTTAATTTTGAAAAGTTGTTACTGTGGAATTAAAATTGCTTTTATATGAAAGTCCTATGTTTTTTTCATTTATGTTTTTTACTTAATACCATCAGGATTAAGTAAAACTGAGAGTTTTAATAAATAAAATATTACCATTTCTACAAATGTAATGAATATCGTAAATATCAGGTAAACATTACTTGTTTAGATAGAGGATTGTTTCAGGAAAAACAGGACATTGGGTATCGCCACAGTTATACTTTATTTGCTGAATTGTGGGTGAGCCCCCTTTGTAGAAAACTTCCACAAAATTTGCCGTTTTATACACCTACGCAGTGGTAGCTCATCAACAACACGAGGAACCTCCATTAAATAGCTCTACGTGCTCACGTTTTTGTGATGCTAACGGTTATCAATCAGTCGCTTTTCTTTTGACAGATGATTTTGTGATCGTTTTGCTGGCTTTTTGTTGACTTCCCCTATTTCTGATATTTCAGGGAAGTTTTGATAGAGTTATTCGGCTCTGTAGGTCGAGTGATGAATAATTTTGTTATTTCTATTGTGTGAGGAGTTTTAAGTAACAAAGCCTTATTTGGCAAAGCAAACTTTTTTCTTACTCTCTTTGAATCGTATGCAGCCCAGAGAAAATAAAGTTTCTAGTTTAGTGAAGTACGAGGCATTTGAAACTGAATACCTCTGAGTACATTTTGGCAACTACCAGGAATTGTTCTGGAAAACGGGTGTACTATTCCATGTCTTCATGCGCTGGGCCCGGTTTGTGAATGTGTGAGGCTTTTGTTAATCCAAACTTTATCTCTCATGTTAGATTTAGTGGTATATTTTAGATGCCTTCTCCCATTACTAAGATTTAGTAGTATATTTTAGATGCTTTCTCCCAGTACTAAAGCCTAATCGCTAACTAATTTTGTCTATCAGCTAGGTTAGTCTTGCCTGCTTCACATTATGATAAATCTGACTTTCCACTTCTTTCAAGTTGATAGTTTTGATTGATTTATTTTAGCTGGCGTGACATTTATGGTCATGGAGTGTCCTTCACGAAGTGTAAAATTATCAAATATTATTCACCTAATATAATAATTAACGGTTGGCTTGGGTTCTCAAAGATATTTTCGAATTCAGCATAAAGTCGGTGCTTCGCAACAGTTTTGTCTGCAAATTCGCCAGCGGGTGTCAGGGTGTCCAGAGGCATAATATCTCGTGAAACAAAAAATTTGGAGACTAATTTTAATTCTTACTGATAATTTTAAGAATCTCTTCTATGAAGAAAAAAACTACCATCCAAATAAAAAATCAAATTAACTTGCGCCCATTTCAGGCCGTAGACCTTTTCCAGACCTCATTGACGATGGTAGCTTCTAGGTGATGCTCTTTTCCCAGACGACCTCGCCATCTGTAGGTAATCGTGATTACCCCTTATCTACTACGCTGTTGTGTTGATGCCAGGATTAACGAACTAGGCCCCCATTTACGGTTTACGTTTTATTAATGGAAGTGTTTTTTGCTGAAAGGAAAAGAAGATGGATGATCCCCCTCGTCGAGAGAGGATCCAGTCTTGTTATGTGATGGCCCATCGGTAATTTAGTAGCGCGCTGATGACTGTGTGTGTGTGTTTGTTTGTCTGAGAGAGAGAGAGAGAGAGAGAGAGAGAGAGAGAGAGAGAGAGAGAGAGAGCTACTGCTAGTTGTGCTCACAGAAGAGAAAAATACGTTGAGGAAACCTTGATTGATTGTGATAACTTGGGGGAAGCGAATGGTACAAAGTTCGGGAAGAGCCGTAGTGGTTTTAGGAGGGGAAAAAATTACTCCTCCTTATTTTCATCCGAAAGGTTGCCATTATGTTTTGTTATTCAAAGCAAAAACGTTTTAGTTACCTAAAAAAAGTATATTTTTGTATTCGTTTGCCCATGGCACTGGGCCGTTTGCTTAGCGGAAATTGAAAAAAATTTAATGTGGTGTTCCTTAAGTAGTAGTTTTTTTTAAAGCGGACACAGTATGGTGAACAAGGATGTTTGAAAAAAGAAATAAGCACACTATGAGACTTACTTGAGCGCGTAGAACCATTTAGTGAATAGATTGATCAACTGTTAATCACTTGATTTTCGTGATCATTTCGTGACTGAAGTGATGAAAGGAAACTAGTATAAATATGCATATACTGTACTGGGAAAATTAAATGATATTCTACTGAGTAATGTAATGAGATAACTGAAGTGAACCGTTTTTGATTATGTAAACATGGGATTCACAAATGGAGTATTTAGAATAGGGACTAGAGGGAAATGGTTTAAGTCATGGAATACAGGTATTACTGAAGACATTGCTCACGAGAGCTCCATTGCGCCTCCCCACCCTCTCCGGCGCCAGCCTCGACACTGCAGCGTTGCATTCCCAGAAAAATATACTTGGGTCGTTAACGTAGAGGTCAGACGTTTTGGTCAGTACCTTATGCCATCCACTTTCAGAATTCGAATGTTTTCTCGTCCGCTGCGATTCCCGCAGTAGGGGAGGGGGAGGAATAGTGCCGTTAGTGCATCTGGCGTGGTGCACTGTAGGTATTTCATTCCTAAAGGGGGTTTGCAGCATCCCTTCGGCCCCTAGCTGCATCTACTATTTATCCCTTTATTTCCATTCCCTTCCTTTCTTCAACCCTGCTTTCCAACACTTCTTACCTTTACTTCTTAGATCCTTGTACTTCATTTCCTTTATTTTCTGGATCGCTTCATCTTGCCGTCCAACCACTCCAACTCAACTCTTTTCGCTGAATGCCTGTGGTGACTAAATTTCATTCATCAAATCCTTCGTGTTTCCTGCCTGATTTAATCTGGCTTCTTGTAGAAGTCGAGCTTATCATAGCTTAATTACTTGATTTAGGCTGTCCTGCACACAACGTTGTGTTCATCAAGGCAAATATTGATTGTGAGTAAAGAGATTTCTAAACAGATAGTGCAAAGCGGAAACAAACACAAAGAGTGATATATGTTGAAAGACCCAACGATTCTGATGTTGACCAGCATGTAAACTAATACGATCCAAGCTCAAGCTCACAGGCATTGCCAAATGAACCTAAGGGTCATTAGTCCTTCAGAAAAAAAATTCATGTAAATGTTCACAAAGTCAGTACATCAATGAAGAAAGCACACCTTACCGATGCGAGTCCTTGTAAACACTTAGTAATATAAATGAATTTTAATACCCATTACAGAGACGTCAGGTTATGCATTAATTTTGGATAATCTTGGCGGAACGTTTTGGATCCTTTCACGTTGGGGAGAGATACGATAGAGCATCACAAGTGGGATAATATCTAAAGTAGATTCAGCTTTGCAGTGTTCAGAAGATCTAAACGAACCGTGTATCCGAGTCATGTCTATATGACGAATGCCAGTGTGTTAACTGAAGTTAAGTTACGAGAATACCTAAAAGAGATAGAGAGTGAGAGAGTCCTTGCTCTGTGCGAGCACCAAATTTAATCAGGGAGTGGGAGAATACTCAGACGGCGTTAGCTTAAAGTGGTTGGGTCTTTACCTCTAAAACACTATCAGCATTCCTTCTTCATCCTCCACCACCTCCCACTAACTCACACGCATGCGCACTCGGCTTTTATGCTTGGACGTGCTCGTGGTAAGTGCATTAAGTTTACAGATACCATTTTGTTTTCAAGATAACTAACTGGGTAAGGCGGCTTCTCATTGATATGTCTAAGGCATCTCACATTAAATGTGCTCTCTCTCTCTCTCTCTCTCTCTCTCTCTCTCTCTCTCTCTCTCTCTCTCTCTCTCTCTCTCACACACACACACACGCAGAAGGTAAAATTTTGAGATTATGGTCGATTGCTGAGGTTATTATCGACAGTCATTTTAGTATTCAGTATGACTTTTCGTTCTTTTTCAATATGTTAATCTCAGAGTCCAGTTACTACTTCTGGCTGGGACATTTTGAATGTACTAATCTGTCTGGAATGTTCCTTGACGAATCTGACTTCAGGCATTGTCACGGAGACCTCGTGAATTCTTGACACGTGCGTGATGGACTGAGGTCCTGAAGGCTAATTTAAGTTAATAACTTCAGTTAGTCGGAAGAAGAATGTTTTAAGTAATACGTTAACTTCATTGGAATGCCAGCGTTATGCTTCAATCCTTTGTAAAAAGGCAATCCCAAATGCCTGTGTGTGTGTGCGTGATTCTTTGTTTGGTGTTTTATTTCAATGCTTTTATTTTTGTTTCATCATAATTGTCATATTTTGTAATCTTTTAAATCTTTTTTTCCATTTTTCCAAGGCAGTAAATTACCAAGCGTTATTAGCTCAGATTATGCTGGTTTTTACCAAGTCCTTAAAGATTAGCCGTTTAATGCGTAATCAATAGTTTTCCCGTTTGCAAATTAGGTTAACATGAACACATCAGCGAATAATCCTAGGAACGATGTACGAGAAGGTAATTGCATTCTTGTGCAGCGATCATTCATCAATGTTTATTTCTTTTATTAGCGTTCACTTTCTATCTTTTCGCTTCGTTTCTTTCGGGAAATCCAGACAGACTGTTAAGACATCGACGGAAGACTCTACATTTCTATTCGTTTCTCATCATTCTTTTTGATCCCAGGTTTGTTATTCTCAAATTCCATGACATTCCAGTACTCTGAAAGTTTGTGTTGCAGTTGTTATTGTATGAAGTTCGTAGAGCCTACAGTGGTATACAGTAGTTCGTATTTCAGGTTAATCAGTAGATTCTTATGCAGCCTGTCAGCTTATCCTAGTGCCCCTTGTACAATCACGTTGAAGTACGAAAAGGAACAAAACGACAGAGCAGGATAATTACCAGAGAGCTTTTTTTATCCCGACTGAGTGACCTCGTGTTAAAATACAACTGTTGTATAGTGAACTCGAGAGATTAGTTGTTAACTAGAGGTTATCCTATTTTTTGTGTGTGTATATATATATATATATATATATATATATATATATATATATATATATATATATATATATATATATATATATATATATGGTAAAATAGTACTTCTGTTAGAACAGAAGTAATGGGAAAGAAACATTTAGGATGGATATGTAATGTGTATAGAATTAAAAAAATTTATTGAGACGCAAAGTTTAACGAAAATTGCGATTTTATTCCCAAAAATACAAATATATTTCATAGTATGGATATTGTTTAATTTTTTCCACTATCATAGCCGTTATTTTAATTTTATAGCTCAAAATTACTTGTCTGTATGGTCTTATCGTTGAACGTTAAGAGTAAGAATTGTATTATGTATTAATAAGAATACAAGGATGTATAATTTTATGTAAATCACCGTAATGGTGTCACGAGCACATAAAATAGTGTTATGAGATCCTCTCCAGTTTACAAATCGATGCGAATGTCTTTCACAGAATATGTAATCTTGGAAGTGGCATTCAGGAGCTGATCCAGCGTGTGTTTGGCTTAAGCAAACCAGTTTTACAATAACGCTTCCGCTCATGAAAGGAGAATTATTCATACTTGCCGGATGTTGACGTTGATATCTTATGTTTGTTCACGCTGATTACGGGAAAGTCAAAGAAACTCTCTCTCTCTCTCTCTCTCTCTCTCTCTCTCTCTCTCTCTCTCTCTCAGTGCGATATTTAGTCTTAATTTTATTTCAAAATTTATATTAGATTCTCAATCTGCTCAGCATCGTACTTGCTCTCTCTCTCTCTCTCTCTCTCTCTCTCTCTCTCTCTCTCTCTCTCTCTCTCTCTCTCTCTCTCTCTCTCTGCGATATTTAGCCTTAACTTTATATCAAAAATTATATTAGATTCCCAATCTGTTCAGCATCCTACTCTCTCTCTCTCTCTCTCTCTCTCTCTCTCTCTCTCTCTCTCTCTCTCTCTCTCTCTCTCTCTCTCTCTCTCTCTCTCGTTAAAGGAATTTCATCCTGATATTGAAAGTCCATTCCATAGATCTTGGAAAGCATTTCCGCCCCATATTTATTTCTGAGTCGATTGAGCTTCGTTACTTGGTCGATGCCGCCGCATCGCAGAGAAGGTCGTTTGTAAATCCCGAACTCTTTCTGGTATCACAGTTTTATGTCGCTGGAGTCATGTTTCGGATGGAGGAATGGCCTATAAGAAAGGCATAAAAGGCGACTATAAGTGCCCCCTTTATTATAAATGTTGTACTACATCATATTTGTTTGAATGGGGGGAAAATTCTGCTGACGAGGGACGTGTCCCCTCTTCTTTTTATTCCTCTATTTTACTTCTTTAAGTTTGGTGCGCTCTTAAGACTCGGCGGCATTTTTGAACGATGGAACAGAATGATAGAATTTCAGAAGACTGGGCAGACAAACGTTTCACAGATATGCTTCAGCATTTTGCCGTAGTTGCGATTAAAGTGCAATTTCTGTATCACCAGTAGTATATTTAAAAGTTGCAGTTAAATATTGATAAAAAATTTTATATAAAGTAAGATTTAGTCTCTGCCTTGCAGATGTATCTAAAGACTCGACTGAAAGAACCAGAATTAAAATTTATTCATATCACCCAAAACGAACCTTCTTCATAATAAAGGAAAAATGTATTATGCTGTAGGGTTTAAATCAATTGTGCAAACATTTTGTAACAGACATTGTGTCAAACAGACACTCCATATATGCATGCACATGTACGCTCTCCCGACAAGCCCCTTCGCGGGCGCGCACGCTCACACATAAAAAGAGACAAAAAGTTTTACTTTCATCTCCCTACCCTTTAGACTTGTAGGAGTTGCTAAATTTTTACAGACCTCGAAACAACCACTTGTTAGCCGAGCCATAAATCGGCCGCCTGGAATTCATAACGTTATTTGGCTGGTTTGTGTAAAGTAGCTTCTGGTATTATGAATATGAACGAGCCCCTCCGCCGGTGATTTTGATTTAAGTTGCCCAGACTTGATGTAGTCAGTTTTCACCATTACGGATACTGGATGTTTGAGGTGGAATATTTATATGATTTACTATTTTTTTATTTCCACGTTTTTTTTATTTCACGTCTCTTCTCTCTCTCTTCTCTCTCTCTCTCTCTCTCTCTCTCTCTCTCTCTTGGTTTGTTTAAACTTGATGCCTTCATAATTAAAAAATTTGTTGATAAATAAACAAAATTAGTATTCAGTTTTATACATGTTTCTGCAATTTTAATGGGTAAGACTCCGTATCTCTTATGGTTATGTATATGGTTTTAGTTTGTGACCGCGTGATCCCGGGTTTTCCTGTGTTATCTTTTTGTTTATTACCCCTTGGCCAGTAACCATCTGGTATTCATTTTTTTTACATGTTTTTGGATTTTGTATGGCTAAACTTCCGTATCTCTTGTACTTACGTCTATGGTTTTAGTTTGTGACCGCTTGATCCCGGATTATCCTGGATTATCTTTCTGTTTATTACCATTTGAAAATTGACCATCTGGTATTCTTGTTCTTTTTGTTTACTTCGTAACCTTTTCATCTGTGTCTCGTTTGTGCCCAGACGATGCGTTAATAAACGTGAAAGCGCTTGGCACTGAACTTCTGCCTGTCATTTTCCTGCGGGATTCGCTTATAAACTGAAGTCACGTGCATCTACTGTGATTTTTTTTGTTTTTTAAGCGCACACACACACACACACACACACACACACACACACACACACACACACACACATATATATATATATATATATATATATATATATATATATATATATATATATATATATATATATATATATATATATATATATATAAACTTGAGAATATGCATCACATGAATCACTTTACAAGGGAGGAAATGAATAATAAAACGTTATGGAAGTAGTAGCGAAAGTCCCTTCTCAGAGGAAAGTAATCTTGTCTCATAAAACTGTGAGTTAAGTGAGTATGCGATGTTTATGTCATACTTTACTAGTGAAGTATATGAAAGACTGATCAAGCACTTTTCGTTAACTCAATGTACTTTTCCATTTTATAGTATATGAGGTATTATTTACATTCATAATGGCTCATGCTATCATGACAGTAAAGGGATAACACAATATTAACTTAAGTGAACGTTCTAATATCAGTAGACGTTCTGTCATGTTTAATCAAATATCCAGAAGAGGATTAAATGTGTTTCTGTGTCAAAGTGGTATAGCGTTTTCGTCTCAAGGGTGGGTATGATGTGACTTGCTTTCTGAAATGGAGAGAGTTCCTCTTTCATTTCCTAGATCATCCTTTTCAGGAGAGAGAGGAGAGAGAGAGAGAGAGAGAGAGAGAGAGAGAGAGAGAGAGAGAGAGAGAGATTACTGGTAGTGGTTAGGTCTTCCGCTCCTTGCGGTGTAGTTTCTGGCTTGTACTATTATGTAACCTTTTTTAATATTTTCATGTAGGTTCCGTCACGTTTTAAAGAGAAGATTTTGAAGCCGTTGTTGTTTACTTTTAAGAAATTAGAAGTTTGTAGTTTTTCTGTAATGGTATAATGATCTGTACCTGTTTATGAGTGATCATACATATATGATTTTAATTCCGCATATGAATACTTGTGTATATGATTGCACATGCACACTTTTTTAAATTCTGAATTTATGATTGCACGCATATTTTTTCGTCATTTGGTATAAAAACAAGTTGATTGCATACCAGCTTATATAAGAATATCTGAAATCCCCACTCAAAATTCCCTCATGCGAATGCACGTGAATTTTTCTCTCTGTGGAAATGCATGGATGCTTGCGTTCATCATGCATTCTCCCGAGCATGACCGCCTTCAATCACGCATGAATAAAACATCAGGAAACTTTATTTCAAGCTCGTTATGATGCATTCTGGAAACCCTGGAAAACAAAAGAAAAAAATGAAGTCAAGCATATTCGCTTTCTACCTTATTGATGAGACGCAGTCATCGCAGTTATTCACTTGATAATCGCGTTTGAAGTTTGAAATAATAGAGAGAGAGAGAGAGAGAGAGAGAGAGAGAGAGAGAGAGAGAGAGAGAGAGGATAACTCGAATTTACAGAACGAAGGCGGTGAACCGCCTGAGGTGTGTCAGGACTAAGGAGATCTGTGTGTCTGTCTGTCGTGGGAACTTGGGAAGTTTAGAACTCGTGACTTTCTGTAAATCTTGTCCGCAGGCAAAGGGAAGGAGGAAGGCCAGGATTAACTTCAGTGCGGCAGTAACATGACGACAGAAAATGAGGACGTATTTCTCTGATTTCCCTGCGGTAATACGTTCCGAGCGAAAATAAATAAATATACTTTCTATTACAGTAATAGAAAAGGGCATTGTGGTTATTGCAGTTACATACATATCTGGTACACATGTGATTATTAGATTATATATTTATATATATATATATATGTATATATATATATATATATATATATATATATATATGTGTGTGTGTGTGTGTGTGTGTATGTATATATGTGATAGAGAGATAGTGAGATATGCTATAGTTTTACGGTGATAGGAAAGGAAAATAATTTAGATGGCAGGGCAGTAGGAAAAGGGAATAGTTTGATGGCGGTAGAAAAGGAAAACTTATTTTGTGTTAGGGAAAATAAACAGATTAAACGTTACGAATAGAAAGGATAACAGGTATAATTTTGCGGCAAGGAAATCAGATGTTATGTTACAGGTATATGAAAGTTAATTCACATTTTACTCATAGGCTCTCAGGTGCCACTGACCGTAAACCACCTACTAAAAGATCTGTTAAAAAATTTCAGTAACAGTTTCTTTCACATGGTAGAGCATTCGACCTCCTTTTCCCCTGTGCTTAGGACCAGCTAGAGTGTATGAAATTCTCATTAGGAAAAGTTGAAGAAAAACTAATTTCAATGAGGTATGATGATAAGTAAAAAACGCCGAGATAGGTTCAGTTTGTGAATGGCGAAGAAACGCAATTGATATTGGTAAGTCGTGAATGGAAGGGAAACAGTATATTTGAATATAAGGATTGGGAAGTTAATGCCTAATTTTGTAAAAGAATAGAAAGTCAGTAAATATGTTTCTAAAAGTGATGACCGTAGGGAAGAAGATGTACGATAATTAGAACTGGGACATTTCTTATATGCTCTACTTGAATTAATAAGACAGTACATGGTCATGCAGCTTCTTCGAGAGCAACCTTCAAAGGCGATCTTTTATGAAGAACAGAAAAAACATTCATACGTAGAAAATGCTAGCTTGGCCCCTGATTGGGAAATAAGAATGGTTATAGTCGTACCTAGGTTTTTTTTTTTTTTTTTTTGTTAAGAAGGCTGCCTACTTACGAAGACATTCTTTTAATTTTATTTAGGTTCAGTGATACCTAAGGATATAGTTTTTGCTTTTATATTTTTTTCTAATTCTTACACTTCGAAATCCGAGGTCTTACCAATGGTACAAACTTTTAGCTTTGTCTCTTTGAGTAAATGCTTGTCCACAGCATTATAATTATGAAATACCACATTTCGACTGCATTTTCGACCTTATCTCAGGTTAGCCATGGTGATCTTGTAGCTGAGATATATTTTTGAATGTTAAGTCGTTGTGTATAATGAGTACAAAAAACTTTTTACTGCTTCATTTATGTGCTTCATCGTGAGCTGAATTCTCATTCGCGTTCAAGCGGAAATTGCAATCAGATTATATTCTCCCTGTGTAATAGTTTGCAAGCTTTCCTCCCCTCTACTCATTAGCTTCATTTAACATTCTCATATCTCCTCCTCCAGTGCTCCTTATTGCCTTCTAATTATCACCCCCGTTGGAAGGAAAGAAATTCCCATCCATCCGTCCCTCCGTCTCTTCTACCCTCCGTAAGTCTGTTTAATGAATCTTCATTAATCCCGGTTGATTGATTGGTTCCCAAGAGACGCACGCCCCTGTGACGTGCCGGCTGAAGATTTTCATCAATCCATTAGAAAGGTTAACTCTGGGGTGGGGTTCGCGTGGGCGAGGGTGGGAAAGGAGGAGGAGGGGGAGGAGGAGAATTCGGCGGTGCAAACGTTCGAGCAAAAATACGAAAGGGTAAACAAGAGAGACTAATGAGGATTCTGAAGAAGGGAAGTTAATTATGTTAAAAGGGAAAGCTCCCCGAGGGGAAATGAAGGTCAGGTATGAAATGAGGATCGGATCGATTTGTAAGGCGAGGTTGGTGACCTTTGCGGAAAATTCAGTTTCAATGCATTTTGATAATTCCTTCTGCCATATGTACTCATGAAAGAGTAAGCACACCACTTTTATAAGTGTAAATTTAAATAGTAAATGGAGGGAATCTAGTGTAACAGTCGTGATTCGAATAGCTGTCCTAGCTGTAAACTGGAATTCAAAATACAAAACGAGAAGCCAGTATAGTGCCGTCAGCTGAAAATTTGTCTAGTGATACAACCCGGTATTGATGACGTCACTTAAAGATACTGAAGGGTGTCAAATTATGAAAACCTAAGGTTTACAGTAAAAGATCTGGGAATACAAAATAAAGTGTACTGTGTAGGGCTTGAGAATACAAGAAAGGAATTCATGTTGTTAAATGAAAATAGCGTGATCATGTCATCATAAACAGTAATTGTAGGGATTAAAGGTATAATGAATACAAAATCTTTACTATATTGTAGTTTGTAAAGTGCTATAAAAAGTTAATTTCATAGAAGATAAAGGCAATTTGTTTTGAGAATCTAAAGTAAGGTGTTTTAACAGTCTTAGGCTGCGCTAAATTCCGTAAAATGTGTTCAGAAGATCGATAATATATTTCTTGGAGAACAGCAGTGATAAAAGTACAAAGTTCTCTAAGTATATGTTGTTGCAGTTCATTTAATAGAAAATTGTTATTTTGCTGATTACCTTGCTAAATAACCCCTGACATAGTCATTCACCTGAATAATTATTAGTTTCCATAGTGATGTTATCCCGTGATGTCCTGGGATCAGTGACCTATATTTAGAAGTCGAGAACAAAAACTCGGAAACGAAATCTCTCTCTCTCTCTCTCTCTCTCTCTCTCTCTCTCTCTCTCTCTCTCTCTCTCTCTCTCTCTGTCGTGTATTTGTGATATCCCCGAAAGAAGGGCCTTTTTTCTTCCTCCATATAATTCAAGAAACATCATTGTCCCTGATGTGTCCTCTCAGGACCTGCCAGCTTTTATCTCAATGGAAGTTCTTCGAGCAACTCAGAATGGTCACTTACATTAGTTTGGGCCATTCCATGGTCCTCGAAATAGAGTTGTTTTCTGCCACTGAGAAAGTGAGGGAAACTTCGTCCCAGTCTATACCGGCGGAGTAAACTTGATCCTTTCATGCGTCTTTCGGCCCCTCAGCCCTGGCAAAGACCAGAATTGCAACAAGAGATTTTTTCATTCGTTTTAAAAGTATACGGGGTTGTAAATTCTTCTATATTAATTGGAGATGAGACTTTTTAGAATTCTTTTATTGTATATATATTTTTAAATGGATTATGTGTATTTTTACATTTTTCGTACTTTTTTTAAATGGATTATGTGTATTTTTATATTTTTTCGTACTTCTATAGCATGGGTTTTCATGTTTTCTAGCGCTTCTCTGGAGGTTAGTTTTTAATTTTTCAGGTATTTCCTTTTTTTTTATGATTATCAAAACTTGATTTGAGAAGCTGATTACGACTGACTTTTTGTGTACATCCAAGTACTAGTCGTATGCTTGCTCATATGTATTTTGCACATATAACCTTCAGTTTCTTTTTAATGCCTTATTTCACTCCTTTGTCATATTGTTTGATGTCATCTACCTGTTTTCATTAAACAGTGAATAATTGCAGCTTACATTAGAAATTTTGATTAAGGAAGAGTTAATTAATCTACTCTGCTATTATTTTACTCTTTCTCTCTATTTCACTTTATTTTAGCCCTCGCCTCCATATCCCCCTTGGCTAGTGAACCTCTTGACCATCCTGCTTTGCTTGGTGAAGTGGAATCTTTGCCTCTCCCCTTCCTTGCCCCATTTTAT
This sequence comes from Macrobrachium rosenbergii, assembly GCF_040412425.1. NCBI lineage: Eukaryota > Metazoa > Arthropoda > Malacostraca > Decapoda > Palaemonidae > Macrobrachium > Macrobrachium rosenbergii. The sequence goes on along the minus strand of NC_089752.1, from coordinate 17,523,406 downwards.
CTGGACCCTTTTCTTTTCCCCTTTGTTAACTCCACGATGTTCATTGTCGTTCTCTTCATAACTTGGACATGGCTTTTGGCCCTCACTCCCCGTGATTTCCTAGCGCTTCCTTTCTGCAGCCCCGTTTACTCCTCGCTCAGAGCTCTGGCGTGTTGGCAGTGTTGTCGTAATGGGAATTTCTTGTGATGTCAGGCGCCCTGCGATGGCGGCAATGCACCCAAGCCACCGACCATGAAGAGTTTTTTCTCACAGCCTGCTTTCAAGTCCCGACGCTGATTCTTCAATTGCTTTGCTTTTAGTATCTGACAATGATAGAATACGAGGTGCGAGAGGTCGAGGAGAGGTGGGACGTCACGAACGCGAGGAGTGCTGCTGGAGAAGGAAATTTGAAAATTGGCTTGAATTAAAGTTTATTGCGAAAGGCGAAAGGAAAACAGTTTCGATTGACGATGAAATGGCTTGTCCTCATAGAAGGAAGATCTTCAAATAACTGTGTGTAGCAAGGGGGAACCAAGTTCAAACTTTAGAGACTTATTCATCTCATGTTTCTTTATCTTGCTGAATTATTATTGGATATTTACTGGAGCTTACTCTGTCTGTTTTATCGGCTGATTAACGAGAAAGACATCGAATCTCTGAATATAACTGAGATCGAAGAGGTGGAATGCAATGTTAAAATTTGGACATTTTTCCTACAAGTTCTAAAGAACCAATGTAAAAATCACTTTTCGGTTGTTATTTCTTCAACAAAAATTATTTTCATTTAGTTCAGGGAACGAAATCCAAAACAGGCTAAACAGCGCGTGACCAGGTATTAACCCAAGCATAAATGTCTATTCACTTAATGTTTATGGAAGTAGACTGAATATTCTGTTGAAAAATGTTCGCTGGCCGTCGAACACCGCTAGCTTTAGCAAACTTTCTGCTCACGGATGCAGAGCTCGGGCTGGATTTTTAACAAAGTTACTTGCGCTAACATGTGCGTGTATCTGTCCACGATTCTGATGATTCATAATCTTGTTATATGGTTATTAAGGGAAACATTGCTTTTACTATTTTTGTCGTGCCCATTCTGAGGAAGACTTTGGGGTAGAGTGACCTTACCCTAAAATTTTTGTAGAAAAAGCGTGACCATAGCTCTTCTTGAGTTATTCCTGAATTTCCAGGGAAAAGTTGCATAACTTTTTTTATATATATATATATATATATATATATATATATATATATATATATATATATATATATATATATATATATATATATATATAATATATATATAATATATATATATTTATATATACAGTATATATATATATATATATATATATATATATATATATATATAATATATATATTTATATATACAGTATATATATATATATATATATATATATATATATATATATATATATATATATATATATATAGCATATGTGGGTGTTTAAATATGTATATTAAAAAAATTACAGTAAATTTAAGAGATGGTCAAAACCTTAAGTCACCGCGTTAGGGACAGTATGTACTGCTGTCACAAAGCTTGGTTGAAGGCATCTTCATTCAGCATATATCAATATAAGGATCAATGATGAAAGATCACACCTACCCTAGACACGTTACGTACTGTCCCGAGGCTTGGATCAAGGAATATTCATTTTGTATATACAAACAACTACGTAAGGACCAGTGCTTCAAGCGATTTTACACACAGCTGCACATCAAAAATACTGTCTATGAAAGCACCCAAAGAAGATATACATGTGTGGGGTGTATTTTTTATTGCTGTGCGGATATTCTTTCTCTGTTTGTACATTTGAGCAAGTATACATGTACTTCCTGTCCGCGCATCTTGTTTAAAAATAGTACGTTTGCGTGTGTGTGAGAGAGAGAGAGAGATAGAGAGAGAGAGAGAGAGAGAATCCTTTTTGTGGTGAGCCACAGCGTAGCACATCACTGCATTCTCGCGTGCACAGAAACGGTTTTGTTCGCGTTTCTGGGCTTGAATCGTTAAGTGCTTAATTGTGTTTGTGGCTGCGTGAATGGACGTAATCCCGCCACATGAATGAGGCTACAATTTCTATTTTTCCTGTTCTGCCATGGTCAGGAGTGAAAATGATTTGCATTCCATTCAGCGGACCGGGAGTTCACATGAAGCACAGCATCCGCAAAACAATATATTATATTGTGCTCTCTTTACCCGCCGAGCCGAAAGAAAATGATGAGGGAATGGACGACCTCTGTCCCTTTTCCATGCATTTCTTTTATGTATTTATCAACTGATTATATATATATATATATATATATATATATATATATATATATATATATATATATATATATATATATATATATATATATATATTATATATATATATATATATTTATATATATATATGTATATATGTGTGTGTGTGTACTTGCTTGTATGTGTGTACAGATGTACATATATGTATGTATGTATTTATATTGATTTATTTCTAGCTTTTCTTTTTACTCTTATGTGGACGTTCCCTTCCGAGGACACTTACATTACGGATAATGGCATCATGACCTTTTCAAAAAAATGTTTGTAAATTCCAGGTAATAGTATGATGACAATAATAATAATAACAATAACTGAAGAGCCGTCCTGGCGGTCGTATCAGCGATAGTCCCACACAGCAATTTCATTGAATCCACCTCTTGGAGAGCAAGAATTTAGTCGATCGTATTTTGTTGAGTCTAATGATGGCTTTAAATCTTATTTGCGCGTGTGTGTTTGTGAGCATGGACTGCGTTGCATTCTGTGGAGTAATATTTATAGCTAAGAAAAAATTTTGTATGACGCACAAGCATTTGTGTGGTAACAAACAAAATGCTTTGTGTTAACTTATTTTTAGCAGACATACAGTTCTTTTTCACTTTAGAGA
>NC_089752.1:17493000-17515500 GCF_040412425.1 Macrobrachium rosenbergii | reverse complement strand
TTCGGCTGCAAGAGTCTCGAGATCTGTGCCAGCTTGAAGAGGAAGAAGGGCCGCAGTGACTTGATGTGTTTGTGTTTTGTGACGGAGTGCTTGTGTGCAGCGAGGCCGTGAGCTCTCTCGTTCGATTTTTAGGGTTGGGCACAGGACATCGGTTGATCTGAATTAAAAATCAACAGCCAGCCAAAGTTCGAGCAGAAATGGGTCTTATAGCTAAGTCTCTTAAGGGTCAGCATAGCAGCCCACTTACAGCCCTGACTGGTCTTTTTATCCCTAACGGCTTTCTAACTCCCCAAACATAGTACAATGCTGGGGCTAAGAGGCCAGTATGTTTTCCCCAAAATCAGTGATATGGGGGTAGAGCTACATGTTCTCTTCCCTTAGTGAGTCTCCCCCAGCCGCCATTAAATTTTGGATTTCCTAGCTAACGGGCTGAAGGGATGAATTTTATATATATATATATATATATATATATATATATATATATATATATATATATATTATATATATATATATTATATATATATATATATATATATGTTATATATATATATATATATATATATATATATAATATATTATATATATATATATATATATATATAATTATATATATATATATATATATATATATATATATATATATATATATATATATATATATATATATATATATATATATATATATATATACATACGTGTGTGTGTGTGTTTGTGTGTGTGTGACGAAAGTCAATAACCTACTAATTTGTAAAGGATAAAGATTTATATATATATATACATATATATATATATATATATATATATATATATATATATATACGTGTGTGTGTGTGTTTGTGTGTGTGTGTGACGAAAGTCAATAACCTACTAATTTGTAAAGGATAAAGATCATATAAAACAGACTGGCAGTAATTTTCAAGGAAGTAAAGTATATCTTTTACTGATAACGTGAGAAAAAGTTAGACGCTGGTGCGTACAGTTTAGTTTTTCATGTTCTTTTTGGGGGGGAAGTAAATAAGTTTTTAGTAAAAATGTTAATCTTTTTGTACCTTACAAAGTTTATGTTCCGAAAACTTTCCTGAATGTCAAGAAACATTTACTTTACACACTGAACTGTGCACACTATCTGCGTTAATTATGAAAACGTTGATCTCGATGAAATGAATGAAAAAGAAACATGACTGCTTTATGGAAACAACATTAATAACTGTTATCAGATATTGCATATTTGGCCATGAAATCAACCAGAATGTATTTTCGATACGTTTCAAACCTTTGATGAATATTGATTATTCCCTGTTTGCGTTTTGTAATTTTAACTGATATTAAACTCCTTCTAATGAGATAATATACACTGGAACTTCACCAAATGGGAGGATCTTCTATGTAGGCTTGTCACTATCTTCGTTCTCCAGTTTGTGTCTGGTTTGTGTGTGTGTGTGTGTTTGACATCCGCAATAACAGCCGCGATAGGACCTTATTATAACGTAATAACACTTGCATTAAACGCGTGGTGTTCAACTATTCTCATTACATCATTGACTTAGTACGCGGTTGATGTTTATGGGATAGATGCGTCTAAGTTAGTTTTAGAATATTATTATAGACTGTGATCATCTGTTTTCATAAAATTATTTCATGTAATCTGTTCTAATATGATATGCGGCCAAGTATGCATGAGAGTTTTAAGCATATGCAAGCAGGAACAGCATTCACGTACATGCTAATACAAAAATTCTCATACACTTATGTTCACACTGCGGGGAAAATAAATAGACAGGTAATTGGATATAGGTATAAAACGTTTTGCTGTTATTCAGGTCCTCACCTTCGTTTAACGTCTTTTTCGCATTGCCACCAAATGAAATTTGCCACCAGGAAGGTCGTTATGGCGTTTAGTACTAGCAGTTTTCGTGAAATTGCTCTTAAGAAACTGTTTCTGACGCTGATGTAGCCCTTTCATGCTAATGGTGAATTGTGCATTGAAGACTTCAACAAAAAGACTCCAGCAGGATGGGAAAGGAATTTTGTTTGTAATGGCTGGGAAAGGTGGGAGTTAGGTGATGTAGAGTAGATGTGGAGTGGATAGACTTTATAATTTGGTTGTATTGTTATGAAATCTAAATGTCAAAAATACAGTACTTAGAGTATACACGTAGGAAAATAAAACTTTGATCGAACATTAATGCTCTAGAATCTAGATTGATACGTAAAGTAATATATTATTTACTTATTAATTACTACATTATGTTATACATTAATGTAGATCATTAATATTCAAAGTTTTATTTCCCTAATTTGTATGTGTTCTTTGTATAATGTAAACCATTCGTGTAGAAGTACTGTATTTTAGACTTGCTCAGAATGTAGTAAGTATTGTAATCAGTATTACATATGCCGCTGTAGTTGCTGACCATGGGGATGAAGAAATGATAGGAGTAGAAGATCAAAATCCCAACAGAATATCTATAAACCCTCAAGGTAAACCAAAACACCAGAATGAAACTTGAATGAGAACGAAACAAAAACAAAAATTAAAAGCGGACAAACGCCAGATTTGCGTTTATTGTGAGGTAAATGAACCTCAAATGCAAGGCCGGGAAGGACATTAGGGGCCGCGACAGTATTCCAAAATATGAGAACAATTATTGTAGCCTCCATGCAACATTAAGGAAGCCTGTATTAGAGAGCGCGTCTGCACAGAGGCTCCCTTTAATCGTGTTTGTTGTCAGACTGCAGGGGGTGGATGTTGAACGCTCAGGTGACCGCGGGGAGTGGAAATGGAGTGCTACCGACGAAGGCCGTGAGGTTAGCGAAAATATAGGTCCAGCGTGACTCACTAAAATTAACATTTAATTTCGTGTTCCTTTTTTGTTGGGAAATACACAGTTTTTGGGGACTTTCGACTTACTAAGGCTTGCTCATTCGAATTTGGAATTGCATTTGCGCTTCGGAATAAAACGGTATAGGTTATGTCTGGGAGAACTTATTGTTCTTTGGTTACTTGGCAACAAAAAGGAAGCAGAATTATAAATGCACTAGGGCCAAACGGCAATAATATAAATTAACACAACGACTTTCATTTAATGATGTGGACTGAAATGTTAAAATTTATATTCTTCATCTTCCAGTCTTAGAGACGCACATGATATATGGTTGTTCTTTGTGTGTGAGCGTAGCGGACACCTAGCGCTATTGCCATTAGTAAATAGATATGGTGGCATCACTGTGATTATTGTAAAGCATCAACTAATGTACTCTAATATAAAAATGAACTGCACCATGCTAACATTTTGTGTGTGCGTGTGTGTGTAATGTATGTATATATATATATATATATATATATATATATATATATATATATATATATATATATATATATATATATATATATATATATATATATGTAGAATCTAAGTCACTTTTACCAGACACATACGTAATTCTAATAGCCACAATGCCACATATGTGTCTGGTAAAAGTGACCAGTAGATTCTACATATATGTTTCAGCCCAAAGCAATAAAAACGATTGCCCACTTGGCTATTGATGGTGAGGATGGTGTCTGTTCCAGCTCTAACAAATATATCTGAAAACGACAGGTATATCTATGTACGAGAGGCGATAGACTTTTTATCCTTCTCGTAGCCAGGTCGGCAACGACCTCTTTAATGAATATGGTAACGCCGGGTTCGATTCTGCGACCGCTATTCAGGCTCTTCCAATTTCTTCCGTCTGATATTTTCGGCTTCGTAGTTACAAGCATATCCAAAAGCAAGAATTGAGAAGTTAAGAGGGCATTGTGGCTATTAGAATTACATATATATATATATATATATATATATATATATATATATATATATATATATATATATATATATATATATATATATATATATATATATATATATATATATATATATATATGAAATTTTATCACACTGATTTTATACAATCATGAAGCTACAAATGTCGCTTAATATCGAAATCCACGCTACCTCAGTATATCTTCATTTGGAGAATTGTCGTTGAAGAGAATTTACTATAAGTGATAAATGGTGGAATTGGGACACGTGACCCGCGACAGCCTATTCAGCGACTCCAGTTGACGTAAACCGTTGAGCCATCTCTTGATGGCTCAATGGTTTACGTCAACTGGAGTCGCTGGAATAGGCTTTCGTCGCGGGTTCGTGTCCTCACGATTCCACCCATTTATCACTTATAAATTCCCTTTCATGACACCTCCAACGGAGATATAATGAGGTAACGGTGGATTTCCTGACATATGACATTTTGTAGTTTCATGATTATATATATATATATATACTCGTATATATATATATATGTATACAATATATATGTGTATATATTTATATTTATATGAATTTTTATCACGTTACCCTGACACTTTATATATAAACATTAAGCTACAAATGTCGTTTAATGTCCAATTCGCGCTGATTCGGGAATATCACCGAAGTGGAATTATACATGATAAATGTATTGGTACCAAAGTGACTCGAACACTTGATAGTACTCTCCAACGACTTCCAGTTGACGTTCGATGATATTCCAGAAGTAGCGCGAATTGGATCTTAAACATTTGTAGCGTATGTATATAAACATATATATATATATATATATATATATATATATATATATATATATATATATATATATATATATATATATATATATATATATATAGTTATATATATATATATATATATACTATATATATATGTTATTGTTTGTGTTTATGTGCATTTGCGTCCATGAGTTTATACATAAATGCATGCTCTGGGAACATTGCTTAAAAAAAAAAATATGAGGTAACAAGAACATTGTAAATCTTACGTTAGGGAGAAAAATATGGTCATTAGGAAACCCGACAGGTTTAGGGATAATTTATGGGGTCAGAGTTATTTATTGCAGTGTACACTTCGCTTTAGATGAAATATGGCACCATAAAATTTTCCCTAAAAAACTAAAGCTGAGGAGTTCCATAGATGGCATGGAGACGCATAATTCAGTGCATGCTCCTTATTGTTGTGTCTATGGTGCAGTCGGATTCATCATCCAGTTCGATTTGGTTTTTGTTCATGTCTGTGTGTGTGTGTGTGTGTGAGAGAGAGAGAGAGTTAGTTACATTGCTTTTAGCAATAACATGGGTATCCTCGTCATCCTTTATTTAGCATTAAAGTTGATTATTCACACGTACTTGTGATTTGAACACATATATATATATATATATATATATATATATATATATATATATATATATATATATATATATATATATATTATATATATATAGAGAGAGAGAGAGAGAGAGAGAGAGAGAGGGTTATGTGTGTGTGTGTGTGTTTGTTAGTGTACAAGTATGTATATGTTGCATTGTAATGTAGAAGACATTTTAAATATATTTCATAAATTATTGATTTTTTGCACTAGTTTGTCTTTCAAAATATCATGTTTTGGATCAGTACAATGATATATCTCTCTCTCTCTCTCTCTCTCTACTATACTCTCTCTATATATATATATAGAGAGATATATATATATATATATATATATATATATATATATATATATATATATATATATATATATATATATATATATATATATTCAAATCACCTGATGCGTGTGAATAAACAACTTTAATGGCTAAATAAGGATGACGAGGATACCCATGTTATTGTTACTAAAAGCAATGTAACTAAAACCTTTATATATATATATATATATATATATATATATATATATATATATATATATATATATATATATATATGTTAAATACATACACACACACACACACATATATATATATATATATATATATATATATATATATATATATATATATATATATATATATAAGTTTTTTGGGTAAAAGTATTTGCAAGGAAGAAACTATGTCTAAAATGGCTCACCATAATACACAAAGGCTTCATAAATAAATGATAAGTTTTTAACTACCTCAGCTGTGTAGTAGATCATACCTATCATTTATACAACTGCAGTAATTCGTTTTTATATTTGCGTGTTATACCTTTCTTTTCTTACCTTTTTTCATTTTTCTTTTAGAGTGTTTGAAAGATCTCGTTACATCATAAATCTTTTATCTGCTACGTAAAACTAATCAGTTCCTTAATTGTCTATGTGAAAATTTTCCATAACATTCAAATATATTTTTCCCAAAGAACTACTCATAATACCCCTATATAAATGTGCATATATATGAAAATAATTAGATATCTAGACAGAAGGTTTTTCCGTGGCATCTCTGCAATGAATGACGCTGTTACCATAAGCGAACCAAAAAAAAGAGAATTTCCAAACGAATAAAAACCAGTCCGGTTTTGTTTGGCATGCGTTACATTTTCCCCCTCATGAATAGACTCGGATATTCTTGCGCTTTGTATAATTTGTAAAACTTTTCTAAAACTTTTTTTTTTTTTCATGGGACGCAGCTGTCTCCAAAATCAGATTTTTTAGTATTAATATTATGAGTATGGTTATTTGAAGCACTGTTGTGAGTTTTCACACAATGGCCTTATTTCTGAGCCTTTGTGCATTGGCTGTCTCTCTTCGATTGTGTGACCTGCTTTATGCAGGCGCTTTCAGACTCCCTGCTTGCAAAAGGAATATCAGAAGATTTTGTTTGGCTTTCAGAAAACGTTGTAGTGTCCATATTCTCTCTCTCTCTCTCTCTCTCTCTCTCTCTCTCTCTCTCTCTGTATGTATATATATATATATATATATATATATATATATATATATATATATATATATATATGTAAATTTATAACTGAATCACGAAAATATGGAACGTGATGAATATATAAAATCAAAATCATCGAAAGAAATAGAAACAATGGAGTCTGCAAGGCCTCGTAGCACTCCATTGCTTTCTTCCTTCGTGGATTTGTTCTTTGTATATATATATATATATATATATATATATATATATATATATATATATATATATATATATATATCTAATGGGTGTGGGTGCTTGTGCTTGCATGCCTGTCCACGTAAGGGTTGGCGGTATGTGTATGTGTGTATGTTAGCAGCACACGTACGTTCATTGAAGACAGCCTCGTAACGTAAACAGGACTTGTTATTTCCCTCCCAATTTTAAATTCTACAATATTTAATTCGTAATTGCTTCTCATTAGCGAGCCTCAGGTGATGGAATAATCCTGCTCATCAGATCTGTCAGTTTACATTCATTATAGAGTTTTAGAAATAGGAAATCTCCAGAATGGTGTCCCCGAATGTGAGCGTTGCCCCATTTGGATAAGATAAAAAAAAAATAATAAAAACTGGGAAAAATGTGAGTATCCACAGGGTGTTCACAGATGTCAACATCATTAGCAGCATTTTAAAATTATGGTTTTAACGTAAACGTTAAGTTTGCCCCAGCATGTATCAACCATGCGTGTGGCCCTCCCCAACCCCCATCCACAAGGCCTTTCCCCTCCATATCCACTGAAAAATTTCCCCCCTACTAATTAGAGTTTGCTTTGATTTCCAGATACAAAAAATCTTTGGCAATAGTACGAGCGTTGTATTCATTAATATAGCAATGCACATTCAGTTCCATGGATATATGTTTTGGAAGGAAGTAACTCTCTAGGCTGATTGAGTATGGATTTTTATTTTTTCATATTTTGATTGATAATAAGCAAATTGATAAATTACTGTTTCGATGCACAGGTACGTCTTTTTCTATAAATGGGTAAAGCCATCTGATAACAGAGTTTATTGACTTAGATTTTATTTATTAATTATTACAGTTTTTGCCTCTTCAAAAAAAAATGTTACCTAGTTAGGGATTTTATCTCCGTTTTAAAGGGATTTTTAATGTAGAATTTTACTCATTTTGAAGGCTGTATTTACTCGCCTGGGGGTAAATATTTAGGAATATGGGAACGAATCTTTTCAGCTTCTCAGTTTTTTAAGTCTTATATCCTTAAGGAGTCATTCTCTGCGTTTCCAAGTCATCCAGTGGACTTTCTCTCGGGGTTGCAATAATTCCCTTGCCCTTCTAGTGAATTCTTAGTAACAAGAGAAGAAATTTCGTTTTCAGTTTTGCGTTAAAAATTTTGTAATGAAATTATGTGTATCTTTGTTTCTAAAAGAGCAGTTCATTGCTTGACACAGGTCCTTCATTCCCCTCTCGCTTTGATCACACGACTTCTGATATAGGTACAAGAGACCTCGAGTGTTGTAACCAGAAGGAGACGATGAAAACGACCTATGTAGTTGATAAGGAAGAATGGGAAGTTACGACCAACAAGGACGATGGCAAAAGCTCCCCTTAATAATTGAGTTAGGTGTCAAAGCCGGAGATAAGTTGAGTTAAAGAGACAGCGGTTTCAGGAAGTATTAGTAAAAATCAGACTATCAAAGGAAGTGTTTCAAGGAGACAACACAAAGGTATCATAAGAGTCTAATGACAAAGGCTGGAAAAGAACTTAATACGGTAGACTTAAAAGAAAAGAAATGTTTGAAAATTTTATTACACAAAATCTACTTCCATTATTTATAAAAAACGTGATTGTAAATTATTTTTTAAGGGAAAATACAAAGCAAATTGCATTATAAGTTCCCGTGTTTAAAAGGACGGTGGTAAAGGCTAAAAATATGCTGAATAAGAGAGAATGGGGTTGTTAGAAATTTGGTAAATTTGTGACGCTACAAAAACTTGATTTTTTGTCAGATGGGATGATTGTTAGTTATGTCGGTTTTTCTTGGAGAGTGTGAAGGTGAAAAACGCAAGATTGTTTTTAGGGACTTGTTTTCCAGTAAATGCACAGAAAAAAGGTCTTATTGTTAAGCAAAGGTTGATTATAGAACCGGTAGAAATAATCTAAGAATTTTTTTCTGATAATTAGCAGAGACTTTGAGGGTTGGTGTTATCCCGGGTTTTCGAGATAATTAAAGTTGGTTTAAAAAGGCGAAGTCTTCTTGTAGATAATAAATAACAAACACAGGTTCAAAGACATGACATATACATGGAGCAACAAATGCTGGGGATGTGAGTAGACCAGGTACACTACAAGCGTCGTAAACTGGAGAAATAAGCGGATGTTGATTATGAGGCACCAGTGAGATGTGACTAAGCCTAACATGTATAAGAGCGTGTTTCCCCTGATAGACGATAATCTACTTGCCAGCAGCCGGATCTTTTCACTCTCTCCAGGATGGGGTCCGACTGTCCATATTTTTGTCCCCCTCTTCCCCCACCCCCAACTTTTTTTTTGTTAAGCACATGAGGCCCGACCCTCTGCCCATCCCGCTTTTTATATGATATGATTGGTCTATATAGTATCATTATGTTACCATGCTGTCGGGCTTCAAATAGCTGATAAAAAATAATAAAGATAAATGAGAAAGCGGCTGAGACAGGTGAGTAGAGACACTAGCTGAAAAAAGGCAATATATGATGTCATACCAGAATCTCTCTCTCTCTCTCTCTCTCTCTCTTCTCTCTCTCTCTCTCTCTCTCTCTCTCTCTCTCTTTGTGATGATGTCTGTAAAGTGTTTTAGAGTGAATTAAAAGAAATTAGTTCAAGAATTGCCCCTTAAATAGCGTATGATATTCGCTACTGCATTATTCTTGTTAATGAAGGCAAGAGAATTTTAATAACATCCCCAAATAAGATGTAATGAGCTTACGAAAAGCCGCGAGAACCTTTACATTTTGATGTTTTCCGTCTTTTCTATTTTTAGCTGCAAGTTAATTCAATATACCTGCAATAATTGGGTCATTTAAAATCTGTGTTTTAAGTTTGGGAAAAATGCAAACGTACAAATTCGTAATTAAGGTAAATACCACTTCAGCGTATTTCGTTCTCCTATTCTCTAATTGGCAACGTCGTAATTGTTGCTGGAAATTCATTTGTGTTTGAATCTTCACCGGTCTCAGAACAGTATTTATTGAATTCTCAGTGGAAGAAAAAAAGAATCGTGGATAAAGTTAATTTATGAGAAACGAGACGTTTTGAAACTTGAAATTGCTTCTCAGCATCACGGGATATTATTTCCTTTGCATGATGGACTTGTGTTCAAGTAATACTCATTCTCTTCCCTTTTTATTTACTGCATATAAGGCACTATTGCATACTCTGAGTACCGCTGATGTTCACTTTGTTTAAATATATACAGTGGAAGATGCCAAAATAATATTTTCACAAGTTGTGAGAAAATCGATTAAGCCCGATTTTTACGTACTTAGCATAACAGTAATAAGAAATCAACAAGTATTTTTCACGCATGTTAAACAGTGTGCTGTTGAAGTACTTATCTTTGCAGTTTACACTGTCTGAGTATTTAAGATGCTGGTAATTAATATAAAAAATGTAACTCCTGGGTCAGTTAATGATAATTCGCCTAGAGAAAGCTGAAGTGAATTATTGCTAAATGTTAATTTACCAAAAGCTTTCTCCAAAGTAAACGTAATAGTTGGTATAGTTGCTTAAATCGAAGAAGTGAAACTATAGATTAGTGCCGTTATTTTTGGTGGTGTAAAACAGTGCAATTTACTTTGAAATTTTAATACCTGAAAACTTATCAAAATGAACAGGACGATGTGTCATACTTCTGTATAATGCTAGCTTGTGACCCATTACTGTTATTTTCCGAAGTTAGTTCAGTAATTTTCAGGTGTTTTGGGAACCTGTCAAGGAGTGTCTCGCATTATTCAAAAAGAGTAATGTTAGTAGGTACAGCTAGCTTGTGCTGTATCGTCCAAGAGACCAGTATATCAGAAATATTTCTCATGGTTTGTCAGCACACGGTGCAATTGCCAGAACTTCTCCGTACGTTGGAAATTGCTGATAATTGGTTAACGGTCTGCTTAATAATAACAAGAGTAATTCTTAATTCTTTTACAGTGACAATTAAAGGTACCTAGGGTGTTTTCGGTGCTGATGACCAGGCATGTTACGCATAAGCAGAGAAAGAAGAGAAGAACATAGAGGAGCCTTCTCTCTCGAGCCGTGTAAACCGTAGGGTCTCCTTCCCTCCTCCATCCTGTCAGTGTTTTCCTCTCCAAAGAATTTCCGTTTTGGTGGGAATGTTGCATTTACAACACAAGGGTCCATATTTTTTCGAGCATTTTACTCCTGTGCCTCCTACCTGTTTCTCACCTTTCTCCCTCTCTTTCTTTTCCTCTCTCTTTCCTTCCAGTTCCTGGATCTTTCCCCTTTAGCCTTCTCGCCAAGCGATTCCCTTTTCTCCTTTCCCCTCACTATCCTGTGGAAGAGAGGCAAGTATTCCAGACTTCATTTTGTATTTTACTGTAGTCTAAGCTAGCACAAGTAGTCTCTCTCTCTCTCTCTCTCTCTCTCTCTCTCTCTCTCTCTCTCTCTCTCTCTCTCTCTCTCTCTTTCTATATATATATATATATATATATATATATATATATATATATATATATATATATTTTTTTTTTTTTTTTTTTTTTTTTTTTTTGTGCCAATTTTTTATGTCAATTCAATTAGTACCTCATCGGTATTGTAACAGTTATATTGTAATAGTCTCATAGTGTGTAGAGAGCTACAGAACTCTCTCTCTCTCTCTCTCTCTCTCTCTCTCTCTCTCTCTCTCTCTCTCTCGTTGCAATTTATATCACGAGAGAAGCCTGTGGCTGGCAAGGCTAAAGCGAAGTTCGTATTTATATTCATTCATATTTATATACCAAACATTTTCGACCACACCTGAAGTGTATAATGTTTCCCAGGAGGTTTGGCAATAAATAACTGAATATCAGTAATTTTATTAACAATTGTTTTATTAATGGAACCAGTGACCTTTTGAATTTCCCGCTGGGCTTTCAGACAGCTGGTTCATAGATATTTTCAGTTTTTTTTTCTTTCATTTGATATCGGGCGTCTATAAATCTTCGTCCCATGCTAACAATAATATCCGGTGTTTCTGTGTTATTCATTTGTTTGCGAAAGCAAACAGTACTGCTGGAATGTGTATTTCTTCGTAGGGGCACTGTAGAGGCTTTGATGAAATCACATGTTACGTAACTATTTTTACAGCGGTTGCTGCCCTCTCTCTCTCACACACAAACACAGACATATATAATCAAATGATAGCGGTCTTGTTTATTAATAGTTTTTAAAGTATAACAAACCAGGTTCACTTTAAACTTATATTAGATCGATTCATTTGCAACAGCCTGCCAACATGAACTTTGTATGTGTCGATGGGTCTCTTAAATATCTTTTTGTGTTGCTATCTACGTTCGTAGAAGGTAAAGAAAGTTACAGAAAAGAAAATGTGTGCCTTCATAGAAATGTTTACATGGATTATTATGGCCTAGCCTCCCCCTCTATCTGTCTATCTATCCTTTCATCTATATATATATATACATATATATATATATATATATATATATATATATATATATATATATATATATATATATATATATATATATATATATATACACACACATATTAATCGAGCTATTTTTTAGCCCGAAACTTTCCAGCTATTTAACAATAATCCTTTAAATCTAAACTATAATGAAAGCCAAGACTAGTAAAATTTCAAAAATAACTGTACCACCCTAACACACTGGAGGGCCAAACCATGATTTATAAAACCATTGATTACATACCTCGCTGGTTTCAAAAATTATATTTGTTGCTTATGCTTGTGACTGATCCACCTTATTGCTTTGCCCCTCTTATTGTTGACATTTCGGTCTGGTCTAATAAGGAAGTTGATAGTCTGTCCATTAGGCTTATTTCTAAACAAGAGCCAAGAGGGCTTTTCGTTTCAAGGGCAGTTGCTTTGAGGATTCTCTTGTGTTTTCTTCACTGTTTGGCAAGAATGATGTCCTTCGATTGGGAGTCAAAGCTTAAACATTTATAACTGTCTGCGAAAAGGACAGGTCACTTGACAATATCTAGAATGTCGCTAAGAATTGTGAGGAGAAACTAAATAATTATATATTTTTTTTATTTCAATAAACACCTCTTACCGGTTGTGGATGTATATAAATATATTTGAAACAGGTATTAGAAAGAAATAATCAGATTCAAAATCAAATGATTCTGTCGATGGTAATATAATTTTTGCCGCGATCCTGTTAATAACTACTGACATTGAATGAAACATTTAATGGCCTGAATACCGAAATCTATAGAGTTATCTGCAACCTATTATCCGGACATGCAATTTCTAAATACTCAACTGAATATTCTCTCTCTTCTCTCTCTCTCTCTCTCTCTCTCTCTCTCTCTCTCTCTCTCTCTCTCTCTGTCTCTCTCTCCTTTTGCTTCAAGAGTAAGAGATTCCTGGTACGAAATCCTGGTGAGAAAAAAGGTTGGTCTGGGTACGATTGCTTAGATCCATTGTACAGGGGTTGACCTGAGCTGGGAATCAGGTAACTGATGTCCAGTGGACTGTTTTAGTGTATATATATATATATATATATATATATATATATATATATATATATATATATATATATATATATATATATATATATATATATATATATATATGTTTATGTGTGTGTGTATGTATGTATGTATACATAATATATGCACATCTTTATACAAAACACACACATTATGTATATATACATGTATGTATATATGTATGTATGTATGTATAAATTTAAAGAAGAGGTTTTCGACTGGTTACCGTTTAGAAGCCAGCCAATAGTGCATTGATTATTGCAGTTGTTTTTTGGGCCTTGTGTCAAATTGTAGCCTTTTGAAGTGTTGATGGCAGATTATTGGCTTTGGGAAGGAGAGAGAGAGAGAGAGAGAGAGAGAGAGAGAGAGAGAGAGAGAGAGAGAGAGAGAGAGAGAGAGAGAACATTTTCGAGTACTAGATGATCCTAAGTAAGCATCATTATGTTATACTGTGTTGACATAAATTAAGGATTATACTTATTAGGGTAGTTGATCCCTTTACGAGGTTAAGCTTATACAGGTTGCCTCGGCTGGCTTTTTGCAGAGATATCTTTGACTCTGTTTTAATAATAATAATAATAATTTATTATTATTATTATTATTATTATTATTATTATTATTATTATTATTATTATTATTGTTATTATTATTATTAATGTTTTCCTGTTATATTTTGCATTGCTTAGTTTCTGAAATACGAAGGTTCCGGTGCATTTCTGAAACAACAGGGATATGCATAAATTTTTTAGTGAGAAAGTTGCGTGAGCATTGTTACAATTCTCTTCCGTGTTTCAGTAATGAACATCCCTGAAAATTCCCGCAACAATAAGAGGACATGTATGTTTCCGAATGGAGGTAGGCACGTGAAAAATTGTGAACTATGCAAGGTTCGTGAACATCTCTTGAATAAGAAAGTAGCATAAATATCTTCGAAAAATGGAAAAGTTCAGGAAGATAACGGAGAGATGTGCGAATATTTATGAAGTGTGATGAACTTTGAAAATGCTTGAACTTTTATGAAATAAACAAGGTGGGTGAACATTTCTCAAATGAAGATGCGAAAACATTGTGGAAATGGGGGATATTCTCAAACATTTCATGAAAGAGAAAGTCGTTGACGTTTCCAAAATAAGACTAGATAAGGTGAACATTTCGAACATATATATGGATTAATGTTTTTGACGAATTTTGAACCATTACGAAGTTCTTGATTAGTATTGAAGTAATGAAGTTTCGTTGAAATGTGTAATACGCTTGAAAATATCTGAAACAACGAATCGTTAACGATTTTAGTGTGTGCTTTTTTAATGCCCTCCAGGATGAGGTAGTCATAATTTACCGATAATATTTGGAGAGGAACCGGGTAAGGTTTACTTTTCATTATAATTTCAGTATCCATCAAATGAGGACAAATATATGATATTTTTTCGTGCCTTAATGAAAGGAAAAGTTATTTTGGAGTTGTTTCAGTATTTGCTTATTATATGCTTTATGTGAATTCATATGGTTTTTTATTTAAAATTATAAGAAAGGTGAACAACAACGCATAGAAATATGACTCCTATTTTCGACTAAATGCAATTTCATTTGCACCCTAACGTCTTTGGAGAGAGAGAGAGAGAGAGAGAGAGAGAGAGAGAGAGAGAGAGAGAGAGAGAGAGAGAGAGAGAGAGAGAGAGAAATGTGGGTCATGAAGTCGAGACGAAGTTGGGCGAGGAACTTCCTTTATCCTTTTGATATTTTTTATTTGGTTTTTAGTTCCCATAAGTTTAAGAGGAAGTGGGTCCGAAAAATGCAGCATTCACCACAGGAACCAGAGATGCTTGCTTGACTACTCGCGCTTGGACACATTTGGTATCATGATTTTTGTCACGAAGGGCTCGGAAATTATGGTTACCGGAGCTGTTGTAGGATTGTCAAGAAATCCTGTACGCCTTACACACACACACACACACACACACACACACACACACATATATATATATATATATATATATATATATATATATATATATATATATATATATACATATATATATATATATATATATATATATATATATATATATATATATATATATATATATATATATGTATGTATGTATGTTGGTACGGTGCATATGCTTATAATCACTCTTCCTGTTCATATGTGCATCATTCCGCCTTTTTACCATTAAGTGGATGGCTCCAGGTGGCTCCAGTATTTATCCTTCCATTTTTTACTGCGAGGAATTTGCTGGATTCTGCTACCAGCCATGTGCTACCTCGTCAGTTGGTCGTGGGGGATTAATCATCAACGGCATCAGGTATTTGTTGTCTGTTTCCGATTCAAGTTCTGACGAAACCCAACATTGCTGAAATTAGCCGAACAGAAGACCAGCTTTATAAGAAACTTTTATTTGTACTTTTGTGAATGTACGTAGATAAACTGCAGTGTTTATCCAAATATTTTTCGGTGTAACTTCCACCACCAAAACCCTAGGGTAAGGATGAGAGTCTATGAAAAATCCAGCCCGAGACCTACCCCTCTCGCCACTGACTCTTGTAAATTACAAAGAATGAAGTCACCGTGGGCTGAGCATCGGGACCAGTCTAATCCTGGGCCAGCTTGTGTGGTAGATCTGAACTTGGAATTTATTACTCGTAGACTATCGGCCGACAATCTCGTATGCGTACGTTGTTACTTACATTTTTGATAATATGCTTACATTCGCAGAATGTTACATTACATGAGTAATGTAACAGAAAAGATATAAAAGAGGGAATTTTATAAAGAATAGGGATGACAGCGAGAATATCACTTCATTCTTCTGACAGAAAATTCTATCAAGTACAGTCGCAGCTAAGAATTTTTTAGTAAATAATAATGCAGACTCTTAACAGAGTAATTGAAAAAAAGATTTGATGACAAGAAAGGAACACAGAACACGTAGCTGGACCTTGGAATGCGGCCATGTAGTTGATTATTATGTACTTTTTTCTTGTCTGCCATTGCAAAATTCCTGTAACCAGAAATATTGAATAAATAAGGAAAAATTAACACTTATTGTTTAAGGACAACAGCAAATCAGTCTCACTCTCGCGTGATGTTACGAGCATTACTGCCTAGAAAGATACACGTTGGCCTTTCACATAATTGTGCTAAGTATTGCTATAATACGAAACCCCTATATATTGGCATAAATATATAAACACATAATACGGATGGTTTTGTAATAGAATTTGCACAGTGGTCGGATAGTACAAAGACCTACATGAAGTAAAAGAAACTGCAGGAAGCTTCTGTTGAAAAACAGAAGTTCAAGTAAAAGCTAATCAAGATAAAAGTAAACATTTAAGTCTTTGCTAGAAAATATTGAGTTGAACAAAATTATTTTATAATTTATAACTTCGTAAAGTAACTCACTTTCATTGTGTCATCATCATTTCACGTACAGCCTTTCGAATATCGAGCAAAGTCCTGCATATGGTCGTGCTAAGAGTAGAATTGAAATCATAAAAATGCATAATTGATGTACCTGAGTGTTATATATGTACGAGTATATATATATATATATATATATATATATATATATATATATATGTGTGTGTGTGTGTGTTTGTGTATACATACATACGTACATTTATATATATATATATATATATATATATATATATATATATATATATATATATATATATATATATATATATATATAATCATCAATAAAGGGAAGAGGACACAGATGTACAAGCTGTCTTTATATCGACGTTTCGTAATTGTTCCTTTAATTACATCATCAAGGCTGTTAAAATGAAACAAAGTTCCTTTTAAAATTGTAAAAACTAGAAATAAAAATTAAGAAATGAAAAGCTGAAAATTATTCTTACAAAATTTTTAAAATCTCTGCATTAAAATGAAAGGTAACAGAATATAAAGTAAACTAAAAATGAAAATAGCAATGAACAGAGTTACAGAATAAAAGATTAAGGACCGACCTAGAGGAGTGACAGCGGTAAACTAAACGTAAACATGAATATAAACAACACAAGTCAAGACAAATACACAGGGGAGGAGGACGTATGTGTGTTTAACGACGGAACAAGTTGTTTAATAAAAAGTAATTCCAGAATAACAAGGTCTTGAGGGTTGGTGGTATGGTCTAAAATTCAAAGTCTTTATTATCGATATGTATTTTACAAATTTTGGGGTGATTTCTAATATTGCAATGTTCTGGGTTTAAAATTCTGCCACCAGTACGGAAGCTTACGCCACGATGAGAATCGATACTCACCTTAAGGACTCTGCTGGTGGATCCCACATAGGTCCCTGTTTGACATTCAGGGCAAGTATACTTTTAAACAACACCATAGGACATATAAGGTGATTATCGCTCTTTAGTTTTAAAGAGTGAACCGATGGTGAAAAGGGTTCTTAGGAATTAAATTAACGTCAGTGGCAGTTACGAAACGTTGGAATAAAGACAGCTCTTACATGTGTGTGTGTCCTCTTCCCGTCATTGATTGTTATTAATATGAATTGACTCCTGACTCTTTACGTTAAGCTCTCTCTCTCTCTCTCTCTCTCTCTCTCTCTCTCTCTCTCTCTATCTCTATATATATATATATATATATATATATATATATATATATATATATATATATATATATATATATATATATATATATTTATGTATAATATTGTATGTATGTATGTGTGTATGTACAGTAAGATACGGTAAAATATAAATTCGCAGTAAGTTAAGTGCACTTTTTGGATAAGCAGTAATAATAGAATTAAGTAGTAGTAATAGTAATCTGTTTATTGATATACCTATTTAATGTAAAATACATACAAAGTCATTTAAGCTCGAGTCTAATCTTTTCTAGATGATATTGAATTACCACAACAACTAAAAAGAGCACACGCAAATAAACTTCTTGAAAGGCTCAGAACTTATGTTACATCCACTAAAGTAGGTGAATAACGTAACCATTTTCGGTATAAAAAGAAAGCTTGTTAGGAAACTATTATATTCAGTGCTGAATCGCCTTAAAACAATATTGCCACTTTTTTTATCGAGGGCGCCGGGCTCATAGTCCCACGTTTTGGTAATCTTAAATTATTGATGTAGGTGAGGACGATGACCTGTTGAGCACCAAAGGAGAGTAACGTGCACCTGTCGAGTACACTGGTGTCACCTGTTGAGCCGGCCGGTGACTCATCACTTGTTGAGTTATTTTTATTTCCCGAATTTATTTGATGTGAGAACTAGCGAATGCCAGTGCTGTCGCTGCCTGCCGTTTCGTCGCTTCAGGGCGAGTTTGTTTTCCTAAACTCGGATCGTGTTACCGAGACGCAGTTTGGCTTTGGTGCTGTTGTTAAAGCGCATCATTTGCTTTGTTGTTTCAAAATGATTTTGAGTGTTCGTATGGGGCTTTAATTAAGCTTTTCTCATTTTTTCAAGGAAAGTTGTTATAACTTCTTTGACTGTAGATGCACATTAGACAATATAATTTTCCCTCCATTTCATTATTCATCATAATGAAATACATATCAGTTTGACCTCTAGGGGGGAAATGATAGGATATTTGGTAAAGCATAGGGTCAGTACAAAGTAGTTATGAAAAACTCAAATGAATTTTTAAGAGTTATGATGGAAAAACTTAAGCACAAATGCACGAGGGAATTCCATCACGCACATGATATGCTGACCTCCGTTAACTTCTACTCTTATCAACCATTGCCTGTTTTTCCAGGCAATTATATATCTTGTAACTTTTCCACCCTTAGACTCTTGAAGCATTGAGGGCACAGTCCTGATACGACGGCGTTTGTAGGATATATGTTCTGAATGATGGTATTGATACTTTAGATAATTATTTAACAAAAAATTTTTAAAAATCTTAATGCTTGGGTAGACTGGTTAATATCGTTGCTTATACTCTCTCTCTCTCTCTCTATCTCTCTCTCAAATCTTAATGCATGGCTAGTCTGGTTAGTATCGTTGCTTATACTCTCTCTCTCTCTCTCTCTCTCTCTCTCTCTCTCTCTCTCTCTCTCTCTCTCTCTCAAGTCAGCCAACTTTTGTTTTCTCTTAGTGTTGTGAATGGTAATTTGTAATCAAAAATTAAATTTATATAAAAGGCTTATTAGCACTATTGATAAGGTTATCAAGATAAGGCCAGTTGACTGTGCTGACTGACTCGTATTCTCAATATTTTACCTACCGTAGAGCGAGAAAGCTTGTTAAACTCTACGGAGTATTTTCGCAATATTTAAGTATCGTTAATTTTAACTGTAACTAAGGTAATGTAATAAGGAATTATCAATTCGATCACACTCACTGACGCACGTGAAAAGAACGTAGGCACACGTATTTGTATGTATGTATGTATGTATGTACGTGTATATATAATATATATGGGTATATATGTTTATATATATAGTGTATATATATTGTGTTAATCATTATATTATAAATGAGTTGGAAAGTGAGATTACTTGGGGAAACTAATTGAGTATGTTTCTGTACTTTCTACTGTGTAATTAACTAATCGAATGGGATTCAATTATGAACTTTTCGCGCGGAATTTGTAGGAAGTAGAGTGTAGAATGTATTTGCTGGAGCATTTTGAATTAGTTATCTCCACTGAATAACCATCCCTTTCTCTTTCTTCCAGGCGTACAACAAGGAATCTGTAGCCTTCGTACAAAAGCACCTTACGAAAAACGAGGTGCCAACGGATTTATTCGAGGTGAGTGTCTTTGATGTTTGTTCCTTACAAATCTCTCTCTCTCTCTCTCTCTCTCTCTCTCTCTCTCTCTCTCTCTCTCTCTCTCTCTCTCTCTCTCTCTCTCTGGAAGCCGTTTCAAGGGATATACCTTTAATATATTGCATTTATTTTATGTGTATTTGCATTCAAGACTTACAAAGTTTTCCTATATACATAACGACAATGAGATGTGTATATATATATATATATATATATATATATATATATATATATATATATATATATATATATATATATATATATATACTGTATCTATGTATAAATATATATATATATATATATATATATATATATATATATATATATATATATATATATATATTATATATATATATATATGTGTGTGTGTGTATGTGTAAAATGTGGTGTGTGTGTGTGTGTGTGTGTGTGTGTGTGTATCAACATTAAATTTTATATCGCTTAATGTTAAGGTTTTATTTCGTGTTTCAAAGGTCGGTGAACAGTTAACTCTGTTTGCATCAGTGCATGTTTTTCATATCCTCTTAAACGTGTATGACGCAGATGAACCTACAAATGTTTCACTGATTTTGACACATCATGCATTTTTCCATTGTGTGTATTTTTCATCTCACTTTTTCGCTGTCGTTTTCATTTAAAAAAAAAAAACGTTTCCTGGCTCAGGAATGCGCTTCCAGAGAAATCCCATCCTCATTCAAGATTAAGAAATATGATGGAGCTGGAATCTCTCTCTCTCTCTCTCTCTCTCTCTCTCTCTCTCTGAACATTTTACTGAAATTGAAAAGTACAATCAATCCCATTTGTGTGTAATGAGTTGAGTAAAAGGTTTTTGATAGTCTTTTTTCGATAATGTTGTACGAATGGCAATTCTGCCTCAAGATACTAACAATTTTTGATAATTTATTTTGCTATATAAGTTGCTGTCTTGATTAAGTCTCTTACTTCCTAGAATCTTAGGTATATTGTTACACTCGTCAAATTTCTGTCATTGGGAAACTATTATATGAATAATATTTAGTTATGTCATTCTGTTAAAACTTCTGTGGGAGGTGAGAATGCCATCTCTTTTTATTTATTAATGGATGTAAAAAATCATTAAACTCACATTTTGCTTGTGGTTTTGCCAAGCCGGTACCTAATGTTATGAAAAAAATGTTTCGAAATGTCTTCCCTCGTGTTCTGTGAGCACGCATGTTTCCTTCCAGCTCCCATTTGTAATTTTTCCTCTCTTCCTGTTGATATTTATTTTGGTCTCTGTAAGACGTGGTGAATTCTTTTATGGTCGCTCCAGATAAATTTAGGCGTAAACCAACTGGGCAGCCTCGCGACACATGGCTTGACTACCCTTGTCTGCAAACTTGTTAGTAAACTGTGAACAAATTAGAGAATAATCATCCTAGTTATGAAGTTGAATCTTTGGAACTGCAAAAGTTCAAAATTGATGCAATTTTACTTTTTTTTGAGCAGGTTCACATGAGGCACGTGTCCGTGTTTAATCCTTTTGTTCTATTTTCTTCGTTATTGTTCATTTATTGTGTATTTCTGCTGTGTTTGTTTTTCGCACTGGGCTGTTTTCCTTATTGGGGACTTTTGGACCTGTAACATTTGCTTGTCAGACTAGAGTTGCAGCTTGGCTAATAATAATAATAATAATAATAATAATAATAATAATAATAATAATAATAATAATAATACCTTGGAAGAAGACCATCTTTCCAAAAAACTTAATAGAAAAGAATGAGCATCTGAACGTCGTTTAGTTTATACTGCAGTTTCTCAGTCTCACAAATAAGTTTTTCATAGCAGCAGGTAAATTAAGCACAAGCTGTCCGAAGTTCATTTATTTTCTTTGACGCTTCGGTAATTCTTTCTACCATATGCAAAAGGCGGTGCAAAGGAGGTGCAAGGATGTCGTATTTTTTTCAGTGTGATAATAATAATAATAATAATAATAATAATAATAATAATAATAATAATAATAATAATAATAATAATAATATTCAGGGGGTGTGATTCCTTCATAATAGCTATTATTGTTAGATTGGTTGCTATTTTTAGTTTGCTTTTGGTATTTGGTAAGGCATTCATATTTTAGCTTTCGGTTTCCTTCACATCAGTAAGTCTAAGTGTCCATCCTCTCGTATCTGGGTGTTGAAGTTATTCAAACTTCCACACCTCATTGGGTTTACCTTTTCAGACATCTTCCATATTTCACACTTGCCTCGAATTTCGCCCTCTTATTCTGTCGGGTGTAAACAAAAGGATTTTTCCAAATGGTAATTTC
>NC_089752.1:17435500-17488000 GCF_040412425.1 Macrobrachium rosenbergii | reverse complement strand
GCAAAGCGCTGCAGTTTTGTTTTGCATTAGGAATCCCTAATGCCTGAACATAAATTTGCACACAGCATTCTGTTCCCACGCTTCTGTTTATCGAGGTGCTGCAGATTATTTTTCTTTAAATATTAGTTATTCTAAATACTTTCTCTAAATAATAAGATATATCCTACACGAATGCGGTTAGTAATACTTATTACAGGATCTCATCTAATCTCTTCCAGTCATTTCCCAACCTTTGATTATTCGCCAGTCTCCTCCGCCAGACAGTTAAGATATTCTTTACGACTTGGCATCAACCGTTACCACAAATTGCTCTCTGCTTTCACTTCGGAAATATCCCTTTCTTCTTCCTTGCTGGTTTCATTCGCTTAATACATGAATGTGTATTTGTTTTGGACGGTTAAATATCGTAATTCGATTGAGGGGAGTTTGTCAAATATACGAGTTCTTCATTGGACGGGTTGGTATCGTTCTCGGCTAGCACTCTGCTGGGCCCGCGTCCGACTCTCCGACCGGCCAATGAACAATTAGAAAAATTTATTTCTGGTGATAGAAATTAATTTCTCGTTATAATGTGGTTCGGATTCCGCAATAAGCTGTAGGTCCCGTTGCTAGGTAACCGGTTGGTTCTCAGCCACGTAAAATAAATCTAATCCTTCGGGCCAGCCCTAGGAGAGCTGTTAATCAGCTCAGTGGTCTGGTTAAACTAAGCTATGCTTTTGTCAAATATACGGAATTATCCCCCTCTTCCTCCAGATGTACTGATAGTAATTATAGTGATTGTAGCAGAATAATGATATTAAAAGCACTATTAAAGGTCGCACTATCATTTATAAATATTTATGAGTATAAAGTGTGCCTCTGGTGATGCCTGGTGGTTCGACAAAACGAGAGAAGGAACATTCCCTGGAATGTCAGAAATAAAATGTTAATACCGAATAAACTCTCCAGCTCTGCAAATAATCATGCCAGCATAAAACTAGGAAGAGCTAAGATATTTAAACGGTCTTATTACAGCGAATTTTAGATTCTAAAGTTATAGCTTCAGAAGACCAGACTACGGATTGCTGTTGTAAACATAGAAGGTTAAAAGATTCATATGTGTGTGTATATATATATATATATATATATATATATATATATATATATATATATATATATATATATATATATAAATTCACATGCTGAATGGAATAGGGACTATTGATATTCATAAAATTCAGCTCGTAGGACCATCGACCAGTCGTAACTTATATTTTTCCATGATTTAGCTTCAAGATATCATTTCTAACAAGCGTCCTTTGTAGTGGAATACAGACCAAAGATGCCTGGAAGGTAATGAAATAATTGAATGCATTATTAGCATCATATATAAACTACGCAGGAACTTCTGAACTTTGTTTTAAAGAATAATATCCTCTTAACATCTATTTTGAAATTTCGAGGTACATGATTTATAAAACGACCTACGTCAAGGCAGTTTTTATTCAAGCTCATTAGCTAAAGACTGTAACAGTATCCAATCCAACACCATGCCTCTAGGTAGTATATCACTGTATAACGTGCCTGGAAAGCCTTATAACATAATAAAGAGATTCTGTGGTCGGAACGTCAAGGTAATTGAACCTCCAAAAGAATCTGCCTTCGCCATTCATTTACATAAAAATACCATAGAGAGGTAGGTCTTTTGTCCTGGTGCTCTCGATTGTGAATAAGGGTTCCCATTGAAATGATTCATAACAGGAAGGATAAAAAACAGGGACAAGAATAGAAGATCTGGGTCTCCTTTGTACAGGACTGTACTCTTCTCACGACAGAACATACAAACACACAACCTGCACAAACAACGACCGCCATGAATGTGACAACAGCAACTGCGGCATCAACAAACCCTCATTTCTAATTCGTGACAGAGACGCTGAATTAACTGGCCCCCCTTTCAAGAGCGCGCACATTTTCCTTCAGTCAATTTGCATACTTAATTAAGTCAAGAGACTGAAATATAAGGCATTCACTCTTTTCCTTTCTCTGGTTCCGTGACCTGAATCCGAAGAATGATGTTTAAGATCTTAAGACTTTTCCTTAATTACTCTTGTCTATGAGAATGATCTTCATTAGATTTCCTTTGCGATCTCTCTCTCTCTCTCTCTCTCGCTCTCTCTCTCTCTCTCTGGGAGTGTTCAGTGCTCTTTCAATTGTATCGGTACACAGTTACGATAAGAGGCACCAACGACGTAATCTTGTTCGTGAGATTCTCTCTCTCTCTCTCTCTCTCTCTCTCTCTCTCTCTCTCTCTCTCTCTGTATGTATATATATATATATATATATATATATATATATATATATATATATATATATATATATATATATATATATATATGTGTGCGTGTGTGTGTGTTTGTGTAATATATATATATATATGTGTATGTATATGTGTAGTTTTATACTCCTTAACGCTTCTCTTTCCATGAAAAACAAAGAGGCCAGAAAAAGGAAAAATATTTATATCTTGTGTTTACGATGACTTACATTGGCCACAGTGATTTACAATGCTGTGGAACGGAAAGTTTCCCAATAAAGACCACTGCGACCATTGTAAGAATGAAAGAAAAAACTTTTTATCTTTTGTAGAGAGAGATGGCTGAGTTTTCTTTCGAAGAGTCCAACTACCTTATCCTTCCCACTTGGCTTTTTGTTTGCTGCATAGTTGGTCGCCTAGCTGATAACCCCCCTCCCCTCTCTCTCTCTCTCTCTCTCTCTCTCTCTCTCTCTCTCTCTCTCTCTCTCTCTCTCTCTCTCTCTCTCTCTCTCTCGTTTCCGTTTCATTGTTAGACAGGGATTAGGTGTATGCCCATTAAAATCAAGTGTCTTTTTAAGTTTATTGATTATATCCCATTGTCTTATTGCCTTTTTCACGATTCCATTGCCGCTTCTTTTGGTTATAAATATATAGGGTGTGAAGTTTAGCACTGAAGTAAAACATTACTTGCATCCTTCATTGAGGGCTTTTACACACACACACACACACACACACACACACACATATATATATATATATATATATATATATATATATATATATATATATATATATATATATATATATATATATATATATATATTAAAGAATATCTCCAGAATTTTCATATATATATATATATATATATATATATATATATATATATATATATATATATATATATATATATAAAAGAATATCTCCCAGAATTTTCTAACATGTTTCCAATATTTTCCTGTTCGTTAATTTTGTATTTTTTTTTAAATAACTTTCTTGTATTCTTTTCAGAAAAAAGTTACTGATCGGGAATATACCATTTTTGGAATGACTATTATTTTCTGCAGGATTATTAGAGCAAATTTACCTCGGGATATTTTATGTTGATAATTTTGACCATTCTTTTCAGCTCATTTTTTGTGAAATAGGCAACTCACTTCTAATTAAAAGAATTATATTTGAATTAAATTAAAAAGTCATCCAAGGCTTACGGGTGATTTCATCATGTGTCCGGAAAAAATCTGTACTATTTTTCATTTTTCAAGAGGAGGAAATAAGCAGTTGGATATTGAAAATACGTTTATTCCGAAATTCTTCTCTTATATATTTTGTGCGCGCGCGCGTGTGGGGAGGGGTTTGGGGAGGAGGGGGCGGGTTGGCGAAGCCATTGAGCCCCGAAACACGCTTGATATATGTACTTTGCCAATTCCTTCATGACTGAATTCGGAACGTAAAGAGAGAAAAACTGCCTCCCAAAAGAAATAGAGAAATGAAGGATGGGGGAGGAAATGGATCCCAATATCGGGTAAAGAGACGTCCTTCCGCTGTAAAAGTTCCGATAAAAGTGGGAGGATGAAGGTAATACATAATTTAAGAGCCTTGTGCTGAATCTATCACCAGGGAAAATATCCCAAGAGGAAAATTAATGGAAGGGATACGGAAAATGTTTTTTCGTTTCCTACCGGAATATATATATATATATATATATATATATATATATATATATATATATATATATATATATATATATATATATATATGTGTGTATATATATATATATGTGTGTGTGTGTGTGTGTATTATATATATATATATATATATATATATATATATATATATATATATATATATATATATATATATATATATATATATATATATACATACACACACACACACACAAGTTCTTCAAAACAAACAGATAAGTTGTGGGATTTTTATTTCGTTTTATTTCACACACACACACACAAATTATTGAATACTCTTTCAGGTAACATATCTAAATGTTTAAACCGGCTTCAAAGCCACTTTACCTGTACATATCTTATTTAGAGGATTTATGCCTCACTTTGATCAATAAAGCTATCTTTCTTTCCACGTATTATATAGCATATAACTGAATAACCTCTGTGCACCTATGACGTTCGCTTGGGAAATGTAATTTTGCAGGGTAACTTTTGTAACGTAATGAATTCAGATGTTTCCATTAGATTTAAATGTTAACAGAAAATCAAGATAAAAATGGGTAAAATAAAAGACCGAGGAAGTTAAGGGAGACTAGAGTGCCCTTAGGCCCTCATTCCTCTCGGCTGCTTGTCCCATTATGTAAAAGATCAGATCCCGGACTTGTATGTGTTCAGTAGACCGAGACGAAACTTATCATATGGTGGTTCTTTAACTTCGTATTCCTCGCAGTCCATTGATAAGAGTCACTCACGCATAAACAAGTTATATGTTCGCTCCCAGACCCGTAGGTTCAGGCTGCGATGATACTTAGAAATACTTGGAGTTTTGTAGCGTTCGTTTCCAGTGGTGATGATGTCAAGATGATCTGGAAATTGGGTTCATACACATACACGCGCGCACACACACCACACACACATTTATATATATATATAATGTTTGTGTATGTATGTAATCTTATGTATGTATGTATGTATGTATGTATATGTATGTATATATATATATATATATATATATATATATATATATATATATATATATATATATATATATATATATATATATATATATACACACACACACACACACACACACACACACACACTTGACTTTTACCGTTCCTTCTCGTCTCCCAGTCATTTCCCTGTTTAGCTTATAGATTGCAAGGGAGGCAACAAAAAAGAAAAGAATGTAAAAAGGACTTTTTTTTTGTGCCACTGTCCGTGAGTACATCCCTGCACTGTGTGCTGTTACTTGATGGAACCCGTATGTTGAAGATTGATGGACTGTATTGTAAAGACTGAAGTTTGTTGGGCCATTTGACCGCGTGCAGTGTAATACATATTAGTTACTGCAACAGCTTGTACGAGGATTCTGTGATATTATTATTATTATTATTATTATTATTATTATTATTATTATTATTATTATTATTGTGTTGATGCCATGCTTCTTTAATATAAATGATGTTGGAGACGACGGTCTTGTGTGGGAGGGAGATGTAGAGAGAATAGTTTGCTATGTGGAAGACTTTACTTATATTAGTTATATGATTATGTTAATTTAGCTTAGCATAAAAGAATCCATTGATATTAAGTTTCCGTGGTCCAGTTATGATTAAATTGTATTGGAACATTTAGGAGTTAATCTGAATTCGTTACCCAGCAAGTTTCTGGGAGGAAAGGGTGATTGGGCGAAGTGACCACCGTAAACAAAAGGTGCTTTTGAGCGAAAAGTGTTTTAGGATGATGTACTGGCCTGAAGTAAATGAGGATGCAGTCTTCTGGAAACGAGTTTAACTTATTATAATTCGTGGTTTTATAAGTGAATTGTTTATAAGTATGTATGGAATGAAGAATGTATCGAGAGAGTGTTAGAGATGGTGTTAATGTAAAGTAGGTGGAAAAGTAAATGGTTATGAGTGGTAAGAAGCCTACCAGAACACTGTTCTGTTGAAGGCTCGAATGAAAGTAGAGGCCAAGGTAAATGAAGAAGAAATATTCAGAATTGTCTCATGAAGAATAAGAGTCTAATAAGAAGGAAGTAAGAATTCCTATGTAAGAAGTGGTTGAAGCATGGACAAAGAGTAAAAGTATAAAATGGGAGCCCATGGAGACTGAAAAAGTCAAGGGTGAGGGCGATAGGAAAGAAAAAGAATAGATGCAGTGGTGTAACAAATAAAAAGTCATTAGTCGAACCTCAGTATTGATAAGGTATAGAAAGTAATGATACTGATTACTTAAGGGGAATAGGAGAATGGAGACAAACATGAAAGAAGATTTGGGAGGTAAAGAAATTCGTTAGGAGAATTTGAGCAAAAGCCAATGGAGAAGTTCGTTTGCAGGGCAAGTGAATCAGAAGAAATGTAAGTGATAAAGGAAGGTGCACTGTCTGAAGAGAACGTTGTCTTTTGTCTACGTTCTGTTCAGACAGTGCATAGTAGTCTAGCGTAAATAACAGAAGTGAGTCATAATTGAGTGTTACGAGAACTAATTGTGTTCGTGTCAGCCTGAGAGTCGAGGTGGAAATGAGCCATAAGGATAGAAAAGGGTTAGAGAAAGTTGAAGAATTGATGGGTACCGAAAACTGTTGGGTTTTCCAGTGAGATACTACCTTCATT
This sequence comes from Macrobrachium rosenbergii, assembly GCF_040412425.1. Taxonomy (NCBI): domain Eukaryota; kingdom Metazoa; phylum Arthropoda; class Malacostraca; order Decapoda; family Palaemonidae; genus Macrobrachium; species Macrobrachium rosenbergii. The sequence continues at coordinate 17,481,404 of NC_089752.1, read as the reverse complement.
TGATAGTGTTTAGAGAGTCTGAATATGCTATGTAAGGTGGAATAGCTTTAGGAAAAGATTCCAAAGGAACGGATAAAAAGAATAAATTATATCCTAGTATGAAACAAATGATGGAGGAGGGTTTAGGAATTGTAGCTGCTGAGCAGTGCTTACTTTAACACGAAACATATTTGATGTTGTTCTAATTAAAAAGCAAGACAGATAGTAGATGGCATTTAAAGAACAGTTTGACTTTAAATAGGGGAAGAGAGTGTATGGAGCAGGTGCTTGCTCTGTAAGTTTTTTACGGAGTTAGGGACGGAAGGAAAGCAGATGTTTAACAGAAGTGCTGCAGATGTTAAGTAAAGCATATTTAGGATGTTTGGTGAAGGTAATAATTAGGTACGAACCATTAGGGTTTTGATGGTGAAAGTGAATATTTGGTAAGATTACTGGTTTAGCATAAGATGAGATCTCAGACAGGGAACTGTTGTTGTTTATTTGCAATTTAATATTTCTTTAAAGGATTAATAAGGAAACTTACGGAAAAAGCAGAAGTTTTAGGTGTGACACGTTGCATGACTTGTTTCTTGGTGCGACATTGGTGATATCGAAGAGGTTACAAAAGCTAGTGAAAGTTTTATATCAGAGAAAATTGAAACTGAAGGTTATAAGCCGTTATATTGATAATATGTGGAAGCTAAGATGATGGAATGGTTAATGTTGGCTTAGGTGGTGCAAAAGATAATGTATCATGTAAGCATCTAGAGTTGAGTGTTACTTAGTATGGTAGACTGAGTGAAGACAGGAACCGTATAATATATAAAGCAGGAGCGTAGCATTATGGAATACAGAAAATGCGTCTGATGAAGTAAAAGTTGTGATGTATATTGTTGACCATTCTCTTTTTTATGAATAAAAAGGCAGGGGCTGTAGAATAGAATATTTGGAGTACAGAGAGATGAAATTTTATATAATAAAGATAAAGCTTTGTGATAAAGTTTCTGTATGGAAAACACAATTCAGAGATATTTTAAACGCTAAAGTCATAAAGAAATATTGTAAGAGGTTATGCTGTTTATATCTAGAGAAAATGGAGGTCTGGTCAGTGCTCAGTACACAGACTGACAGTAGTAGTAGATCAGAAGGACCTTAGTGTAATTCAGTTATTGTTCTTACGCCTAGGGGAACCTGTGTTTATCACCGTTTTACCATTCATGCTGGTACGTGCATAGTTTGCTAGGAAAATAAATAAACGTTGGAAACAATGATAATACATATCACCATATCCTATGTACTCCTTTGACTGTAACTTTCTAACAGATCGAAAATTGAAAACAAACGTCCCAACCCCTTTCCTCTTCGGCAAAGAAGTACAAAAGATGGAAAATATTTCATGAGGCGGATGAGAATGAAAGTCCCATAGCGCAATGTCATTATTTTGGCTGAAGAGCCGAGAAAAACTCATTTCCTTCATTCTAGCTAATGTAAATCATACCCTTGACAACTACAAGTTTTTATGAACGTTCTCTGTCCTGTAATTTCCTGCTTAGTGCGCTCAGCTGTTTTTAATCTTTTTCTTTTTATATTTCAGCTTATTGTTATAGACCTCCAATAGTTATGACATGTTACTTATGATGGTGTTTTTCCACTATGGTCAGATACCCTTTCCCTTTAGATTTATTAGCAATATTCCTAGGCAGATAATTTATACTTATTAAAGTTTGTTTGAGACAACTTATTAAGGTTGTGTTTGAGACAACTTATTTATTATTATTAGTCGTAGTAGTTTATTATTATTATTCGTAATAGTAATAGTAATAGTAGTAGCAGTAGCCGCAGCAACTTACATCTGTAGGTTATTTTAGTTATGGTTCAAGTTAAAAGGCTTCAAGTGCGTCAGCTTCCTTCTCTGGCTTATGTTCCCTTGGACCAAGTTCTCCTTGCCTTATCCCTTTCATTTTTATGCGATCTTACGTTGGTAACAGCAACGTCAGGTTAAATCAAACGACGAGAGACCTGAAACTCTCTCTCTCTCTCTCTCTCTCTCTCTCTCTCTCTCTCTCTCTCTCTCTCTCTCTCTCAACGGTCAAAACTTGCCAGTCTATCGCTTCGATGCTTTATTTTGAAAGGGAACATTTCAAAATAAAGCGAATCAAAATTAGAGTTAATTGTAATGTCATTGTCTTCTCAAATTTTCATCAGTTTTTGTAACATATTGTTTTCCTCATACTGATGCCCTCTTCAAAACAGTTGCTTTCAGAACTTTTGCTTCTGTGCCTTTCTTAGTTTGCCCTAATTGCTTCCTATTCCCAAACACAGCTATTAAACTTTTCGTCTCCTTGGCCATGAACTGAATTGAAAGTCGTCGCTTCCTGCAAACGCTTGTTTAGGGAAATTTTCGACTGGTTGAAATTACCCCAGATTTGAAATGGCGAAATGGGGATTTTTATAATGTTTCTTATTTTTTGAAGTGGTATGCTGCTCTATATGAACAATATTCCATGCCCTTCCTTATAGCTAATGGCATTTGTTATTTTTTGTTGTAAAAGTTTGGGAAAATCCCCCTTGATTTTCGTTTATTATATTATTGTTCCAGTTTTTTCTTTATAATTTCTTCCGCGACCATCTTCATCGTTTGGAGATTTTGACCCAAGCTTATCCTGTATTCAGCCTCTTCGTCAGGGAATTGCTCTTAAACGCATAGCCGGATTTTCATCAAATTATAGGAATGTCAATCACTGGCTGGGCCCAGTCTTATTTGATTTGGTGATTATGCAGATCCAAACCCTGGGAAATGGGAAGCGTTCGGAAGGACAGATTTTTAAAGAAAGGGACAAAGATAGGTTTCATTTGTTTTTTTTTTTTTTTGCGGTTTCCATCAGATCGTGAAATTGTTTAAGTAAAATAATTTAGGAAGGTCAGACGATGGACCAGTAACTAGTTCTTTAGATTCTGTAAGTGCTTTAGCTTTGGAAGGAAACTCGAGGAGCATGTTGTCTGATAAGCACTTCGTAGTTGTCGTTCTTACTAGTATTATCATTATTAATAATCAAGTTTTTAAGACGTTCCAGTTTATTGGAACCACAGAAATATTGGGTATTGTATTTACATTTCATTACTGTGAAAAGTCTGAATTGTCATGATTAAACTCAAGTGAGCACAGTGATATGTAGTCTGTCTCACTGTTCATCTGCTTCCCTGTTTCTGATCAGGAGTAGTCAAAATTATGAAAGGATAGCTATGAAATTAACGAGGCTTTACCATGGGTGAACAGTTAGGCCATTAGATTGTATTGTTAAATTCTGTGTGATTGTGTGTTTCTCCCGTCCGTTTGTTTCAGTATAAACTTACCAATTAATGTTAATGGTATTTTTATCATATTATTTATTTATTGGTCAATTTCTGTTTAACATTTTGGATTTTAGTATAAGTTTTGTGATACTATCAAAGTTTTTAATTATTTACTGATTTATATTTGCTTATTGTTTTAGCTTTTCCTTTCATTTTTTTTTATTCCTCGTGAGTCTCATGTTCCTCAGTTAATGATTACTATAAAAAAAATCTTTTGTCGTGTTTTCTACATTATCGCGTATAAGAAAAACTTCGCAAATAATGTTGCGAAAACGAAAGAATTATTCTCATGACCTTAAAATGAATTCTCTATTTTCCTCCCCATTCTGCATCATTTGATTCCATTCAGCAGACGGGGCCCCGTCGCATGAATAAATGAACGAGCAAAGTTAAAACCCTTTTGCATAAACGGCTCGACTCAGGAGCCTTCAAAACGTAACGCCGGGGTGCGATATAAAGCATTTATTTAGTAGTAAACTTTTTGCAACAGCCATTATGCAAAGTGCAAGGGAGGAGAGCCCAGTGGTGGAGGGAGGGGGACCGGCACTTCCTCGACGGTCTTCCTCTACTGCAAATATTTTTCTTTCCCGGGACGACGGTCTCACACAGTGTAATAGAGGATGGGCCTTGACACGCAGACGATGGAAGGGCGTTTATACCCAACATCATACTCTGTTTAAGCAATGGCCCTAAAGCTTTTGAAGGAGCTTTGAAAGGAAATATAGCCTCACCCCCTATTTTTCGGGCCCAGCAAATGTTGTTGTGTATATGCATACGAGTATATGGTATATGTATATGTATGTAATGGTTTCTTTCTAATAACGACAGGCAGTGTATAAAGCTTTAGATTCTGTACTTGTGGGTAGGATGCACAGTTGCAGCCATGAGTATCAAATTTTGCTGATATAAAAAAAATCATCCATTGAAATTAAAACCACATGTTTTTGGTCAGATCGTCAGGCTGAATTATGGCTATTTTAGGGGTTATTGGCTATGATCAAGCTTGGACGCGTTTAGGAACTAATGACTAAGCTAATTCGTTACTGGAATAGTAACTAATCTTTACCATTGATTTTATCATTTAAAGTAACTTAATAAATTCAGCAGAGATCCATTTAAAATCTATGAAGTGCGAAGATAAATCTGGATATTTCTTATTTTACATAGCAAGTGGTGGTTATGCTCGTTATCGTCCAGGGCTACCTAGTGATTGACCTACCTGTTTTCTCTCCTTGTCCCTCTATCTTTCTGCCTGTTTGTCTGACCCTTTGTATGTTCATCTGTCTGCCATAGCTAAGTTTTTCAAAGCACGAAAATTATATCTGTGAATGGTAAATCCAGGGGTCAAAGTTAGGGTCATGCTTAGGGTCCAAGATCAATTAAGAATTCAGTCATGGTGATAACCTTTTAACCATACGAGATAGAGGCTTAATGTTTAGCTTGCATCCTCTGCTGATGAGACTGATGTTCAAAGTGAAGTCAAGGTCATACTTAGAGGTTAGGGATTAAGTTGGAACTGCCACCAGGGGTCCATTGTGTTCTAGAAACACATTTTATTCTTCTAACACTTTTACTTAACACTGCAATCACAGTAAGACAATTATGTTTATTTTAAAGCTGATGGGGCAGGTAGTTTACCGCTTTATTTTCCATTATTTCTATTAGTCTAGGTTGTCCAGTGGAACCCAGTCAGAGTGTTCATTGGAAACTACTGTAAACTTCCGTTGCTGTTCTTCAAGTCCACCACATTTATATAGCATTCTCCGTCACAGCTTTCTCATCTCTCTTGGGAAGAAAGTTAGTGGATAACTACATGTAAAAGTAGTGTGCGGGTAGCTGTCTCGCAAGCGCTAGAAGTCTACAATAATATGATTATTATTATATTTTGCATTGTCTGTTGCCGTACTTACGGTCGTCTCTGAGCAACAGCCCGTGGTGGCACAAGGCCAACTTTGCTTGGCAACACTTATCGCCGTCAACATGTTCTACAGGAATGTAAGAGTCAATCCTTAAATCAGATTGTTTTGTGAGTTTGAGGAGAGGAATCGCATTGGGTCTTCGAGTTTTGTCCGTGTTGATAACGGATGTGTAGTGGATAAGTGCGCTAAGAAAAAATTTCCCGTGTAGGCTAATCAGCTCAAACTGGTAGCTCAGCTGCTGTTTTACTCGAAGCCATTTTTTTCGATTCACACTGTACGCTTTATCCTAAACCCTTTTTCATTTATAGGTTTTCACTAGTACCTTGTAGTTTAGGTCAGTATTTGGCTCTTTTTACTGACCATGAAGCAGTGCCGTTCTGCTTAAGTTTTATTTTCTTTCTATATACTAATATATACAAACTGTTCCTTGCAAATCCTACCTAACTTTCGTTGAGCGTAGATGAACTCTTTTTAAAAGCTGTCTCCACGTACAGAGTCGTAAATACTGAAGCTTTCAGTCTCTCTCTCTCTCTCTCTCTCTCTCTCTGACAAATAATATATGTTCAAAAACTCAATGGTCGTGCTCATTATAGAATTCCCTTTGGGGTATTTACATCTGGAAAGCTCGGTGTTCTCATCATATAAAGGGAAACTGGTCTTCGCCGAAGATGAGAATATTTATATTGTCGTTCTTTGGCTCTTATTTTTTTTTTTTTTTTAGTTGTACCTAGAGGTTTTTTATCAACTTCTAAATATTATGTTAGCTGTTATGTAATAAAAAAATTTTTGAAACCGTACTTTCATTGCTCTGTGCGCTTTATGAAAACTGTCTTTTGATAGCTTCTTCTTGCTGCTGTCTCCCTTCCCTAGGATGCAATAAATCTCGCATTTTGCCAAAATTCGCAATTCATTTTTTTCTCATTTTCTTCATTTTTTTTCAGACTTGCTCATCTCTCTACGGCTTTTCTTGATAGCCAGAGAGCTTTTCATCGTCTTCCTTAGGCTGTCCATTCCTTTGTTTTTCAGGTGAAATGCGTTCATCATGTGGTGACTTTCTCTGAAATTTCTGCAGAATTTTATCAATTTCTAGTGGTTTTTTCATCGTAGAAAATTAAATTTTTTTTAAGGATATGTTGTTCTTAAATAAGGAATGAAATGTATAAGTTTGTAGAAAACACTTGAAAGTAGAGAAAACTCGTAACGGGCAGACAAACGTAATCAACCCCCCCCCCCCCCCCGTCCCATCCTCCCTACCACACTACGCCTCTTACGTCTGTACATAATACCCCGGAACTTCTTGGATATTAATGCCCTTCTTTTCTAATGGCTGGTCCACGACCATCTGACCAACGTTTTATTTGTCTCCATCTCCTCCTCCTTCCAAAAAAAGTTCCGAATTATACACACCAACCTCATCGTCACACTGATCCATAGTTTCACTTATTCGTAAAATTTTGTAGCACATAACATTTGTATTCTTCAGTATCCCACCTTTTCAGTCTTTTCATCCCACAAATCATTTAACCTTGTACATTTTGCCTCACATTCTTACTGAAAATCCACTTTTCCCTTAACGACGCTATCTAGGCGTAATTTTAAGGTTACCTTAAGTCCCGTAGTCGGTAGCCTGTACAGATGCCTTGGTCATTTTTTACCATCCTTGTATCCATCTTGGAAGGCAGAGAGAGAGTACAATATGTATGAGAAGAATATAAGCTTCTGTAGTTGATGTGCTTGAAACGGCGGAGTAAGCGAAAAGAATAGTACAGTGGTGTTTTGGCTACTGATATTCTCTAAGATAGAAATAAAATTTTTGTAAACTGTTTGATAATCATGAAACAGAGCTGAACTTAACATTTTGGTTTTTTTCTTTGCAGTGACAAGTATACGAGGTTCTGCCAATGGAAAAATCTAGAGTTGAATATTCAAGTAAGTACTGATAAAATTTTCCTTCTTGCAGACATATTTATAAATAGTGTTTCAAGTACTTATCTATTTTTCTTGCCTTTGTGTCTTACTGTAAGGCTTACAAGTAATGCAGAGTGTAAAATTATTTATACTGCATTATTTGTTAATACATTCATATGTTTATACTTAAGTAAAACGTAGTTATGTTCCGTTTGTAAAACCTATAATTGCTCAGATGTGCGCTATGATTGTCACACGCATGTGGATGTATGCATATATTATATAGAAAGATAGAGCGGTAGATAGAATCAATGGATGTAATGACGCTAAGGATAACCCTATATAACGTATATAAAAAGAAAGGAACAGGAATATGGCATCTGGCGATGAAAGCGTAACTGCCATTAAATCTGGAGGCGGCACAAAGGGCAGTAAAGGAAGCCTCGTCGCCTGATCAGAAACATCCTCTCAGCGTTGCTGTGAAAAGCCCCGGGGAGGAAGACGCCGCGACATCATTGTTTTAATAGTAATATATTTTGTCATCTTGACACAAACCTTTGAAAAGGGTGGTCGACCTGGGAGCCATAACTCCTCGCCACCTGTCCCATCTCCGCTCGTTTTGGTGGTGGAGGCGGTTTTACGGACGTCCAGGGCGGTCCGTTGTCCGCTGGGGGAGGAGGGATCGAGCCTCGTCGGAAGGATATTTGGATCGAACCTAGTTTTGTTTGTTTGGACTGCTTGTGGGATGTTTGTAAAGGTATTTAACAGTCGGGTTTTATAGCAGACAGTGAGGCGATTACCTATCATGAAAAGAACGTAGATAGGGAATCTTTCCGTCCCTTTTTTCAAAAGTAGTATTCTCTAAATTTAATCTACAAATCTACCTTATATAAGAGTTTAAATGTAAGGAAAAGATAAACTGGTCACCACTCATATTCGGTATGTGTGGGGTAGAAATACGAGGAAAGGCAGAGAGTAACTGACATGTAAGTGGAGACTTACTCAGGAATGAAATTGCAAAGCAGAAGATGAATTCATGACTGTCTCAGAGAAAGATGAATGCCAGGAAAGGGAAAAGGGCAAAAAATAAAAGAAAGGGATTCTTTCCTCCCGGAGGAGAAAAGAGAGAAGAACTGAAAGTGCAGACATCCTTCTAAATGACATTTGGAGACAATGGCCGAAGCGATGGTGTTTTAAAGTTGGACGCAGGGGAGGAGGGAGGGAGGGAGGAGGGAGGAGGAGGAGGGAGGAGGAGGAGGAGGAGGAGGAGGAGGAGGGAGGAGGAGGAGGAGGAGGAGGGGGATGAATGATGATGGTGATTGGACGATGATAGAGGAGGAAGAAGAAGGAGAAGGCAAGAAGTGAAGATTTATGGGGGGATTTCACGTCCGAATTCTTCCGAAGGTGGCACTGAGAGGTGGTTCTTGCATCCTGCGCTTCCTTTTTCGAATTGGTGACTGATAATGCATTTAGGAAGCATGAATGTTGCCTGAAATATTCCTGTGCAGTTTCGCTGGAACACTTGCGGTTTGCTTTTATGTTATGGTTTCTTTTGATGTTAGTAGCAAGTGATGGGCTTGAAAACTTATTTATATTAAGTTGTAGAGATGGGCGGGGTTGGAACATGTAATGGTTTACTGTAATTATCTTCAAACGATCAGTATTTAAATATCTATTTTACACCATGCTCGCACCGAAACATTTTCATCGAGAGACACAAATAGGAAAAGACCCATGTCATTATGAAATTAAATCCAACTATATACGCATTTGTACGAATCATATTAATATTTCCGTTCTCCAAGATTTCCTACAAAGGAAATGCCTTTCAGAGCAAACATGCCATCGAGTATAAGACAGCGTAATTGGAGGGAAGCGTCAAAAACATCCTTGTCCACTGTGTTTTAGTGCTTCGGCTGAAGCGAGGCTGAAAGAGCCGGTGTTGTCCGTTGAGGACGAAGCTCCGCATCACAGATTTAATTATTCGCGACCAGATGATTTTGATCATTAGTAGCAGAGAGAACGAGCGAAAGAGAAAAAAGATCGAGCTGGGCCGGATATGGAAGCAATGCGGCCGTCCAATTAAAGGGAGTGCAGAAATGGCAAATGTTCTTGTATTTCTCATTTTAAAAATCATTGAATGTATTTCGGAGTCCGCATTTATACGTGGGAAGCTGTTTGTATGTATAGATTCGTGTATGGAAGAGATGGGCTCTTTATTCATGAGAAAGGTATCAATGGTGTGTATTTAAATAGTTTGTAAGAGATTTCCAGTTTGATGTAATAATCAGAAGCATTAGTTTTCAAAAGATGTATGGCTTCAAAATGATGTTGCCAAGATGCAAAGTGTAACTCCAACTATTGGGACTCGAATATGAAACCCATGTTTATCAAGTGGTTTATAGCTCACGAACTTGTCTTTACATGTATTGGACATTTTAACCATTCTTTATTTTTTCCTCTTATTCTTAGTATTAAGCGAATACGTATCAATTCTCGTTTTCGAAACCCATTTTCCTTGAGAGCTTCTGGTCAGGGATGAGCTCGGAAACTCTACGGTCAATGCGATTCATATTTAACTTACGCATTTAACTGTGCTATATCAGTAGTTTGTTTATAGGACTAAAACTATTCTATTGTATAAATTAATTAAGTGACAAGTTTTATTTAAGGTGACGTGCAGTGCTTGAATATCGTTTTTGCCTGTAAATGTTAGTTTAACCAGTTTGCAATTATCGAGTCAGATGGACGTGAAACGCATTTCATTCATTACGGGGTTCAGATTCCTAAGCAAGTACTATCTCACCTTATTATTATTATTGCTATTAATTTGTCCTACATAACTTTCAGCTACATAACTTCGTTTTTTTTTATGCCACACTTCAGCGTTTTTGTCATCGAGTATTTGCTGTTACATATCCGATTACTTTGTGAATGAGTATAGAAAGTAGCGTGTTCCTTAGAGCTTATAGCTGTAATAATTTTTCTATTGTAATTTTCTTTCGTATGAGTTATTTTTGGTAGTGAGTACATAAATATTAGTATGCTGATATTCTTTTTATCATAAAATAATAAATAATGTAACATTAAAAGTTGTGTCCAGTGATTTGCTTTGGCAAAATGAGCCTTCAGGAGAGGATTAACCTTTGGGTATACTGTATTATTGAGAATGTTTCGTTATGCTAAATAGTAAGGATAGTATGTGTTTAAAGTGCATTTATATTAGCGAAAGCAACATTTTTATCATTGATGTATAATTGTGTTGCATTAACTCGAAAGCACTACATTTTTTAGTGTTTATATGTATATATATCATTGATATGTAATTGTCTTGTTTTATCTTAAAAGCATGCAGTTTTTTTCGGTTTATATATATATATATGTGTGTGTGTGTGTGTGTGTGTGTGTGTGTGTGTGTGTGTGTGTGTGGCATGCTTAAAAAATCACAGTAGATGCACGTGACTTCAGTGTATAATGAATCCCACAGGAAAAAGACAGGCAGAAGTTCCAGTGAAGTATAAGCCTTTCGTTATTGACGATGCGTCAATAAACGTGAAGAGCGCTTGGTATATATATATATATATATATATATATATATATATATATATATATATATATATATATATATATATATATATATATATATATATATATATATATATATATATATACACGTTTGTTTCTGAGTTTTGTTAATGTTGATGTGGTTTGTTGCTGTAATGATGTTAAGTAAATTAAATTTATGTTGTATGTATATGTATGTATGTATGTGTATATATGTATGTATATATATATGTTTATATTATTGTGCGTGTGTTTATATCTCGACAATACCCTAGGTGCCATGTACCCTAGAGTTTGGATTACTAGTGGGCAAGAGGTGAGAAGTAAAGGCATTGTTTTTGGTAACAATGAACATGGCAAGCGAGGGGGAATAAGCGCTCTGTTTCTAGATTTGTGTGCATTACTATTTCATTTATATCTCTTTGTGTCCACGTTTAAATTAAAATATGCAGGAATAAGTGTAAATCTGCTTATTAAGAGGTTATTTAAACATCGTATGTTCTTTTAATTGTAAATGTTATTCACGGAAGCTTTTTTCCTTTCTACAGTGGAAAGAGCTTTATTCGTGAGAGCAAGCGATTTACTTTTTAGGAAAGTATTTCATGGCATCAACTTGTTTTACTCTCGTAGTAACATGAAGTTCAGTTTTTGCCAGTTTCATCAAGCTTGGTGCAAGCTTTAGCTTCTTTTAGGGCCCACTTTTGTCCCAGTTACAAGTATGCAGGTCATTCTCATCTATTCTAATTGTGAATTAAATACCATCCTACCATTCTCTGCCCAGCCTTGCAATGTGCAATGTAGCCCTGGACTGTATCTCTGAGCCGTTCTCAGAATTATGTAAGAAACATCCGCCCTTATACCGAATATTATTTTCACAAATGGAATTTTTTTTTTTTGCAAACCTGACACGAAAGTTTTCCTTTTCTTCAATAATTCGTTTTCAACTTCCAGCGTCGAAGCTCTCCACTTTTTGGATTTACATACAGTATTCGGAATTTTTGTGTTAAACGTTTTGTTAACAGTTTTTAACGAATTATAGTAGTTTTGTGTTTAACTTATTTTTTTGAAGCATTGTAATTTTACTTTTCTATTAATCCACCAAAAAAAAAAGTCCTTCGATTGATTGTTAGCAAATATTTTCCCACTTTGAGTGACATTTTATAAGGTTCTTGTCTTGTAGCCTTTTATATTTCTAATGGGAAACCAGAATCTTTTATGAATACTTTTTTCATAGAGATACTTTTAATCTTTACACCCCTTGTTTTATGTATCTGTCCTCCTGGATCCCCTCTTACTCCACGTGGCTGTAAGACGGGAAGGGTTATATATTATTTTATCTCCATCTAAATACCTCTCTGACCTTTTGTTATTCGCATTTTTCCTCTTTTCCTCTCTTTTTATCGTTTTCTTTATGACCCAGTTGCATCTCTGATGAGCATGTTTATGAACCCACTGCATCACTGATGACCCTATGCAAATTCTGGAACGGGAGGTGTGCGAGAATAAAATGCGTCGCGTGATGCCAGGTGGTATTTGCTTGTGCGCCGTTGTTTCTTGCATTGTTGTTGTTCTGTTGGTGTATGGTTGTAAAATTTGAAGGAGGTTACCGTGAAAAGCATTTTTATGTCGCAATCGATCCTCCAAGTAACGATTCAAAAGGGAAAATAATTTATTTTTGTAGTGGTACACTTTGGCCATTTTCTTGGAAAATTAGTCACAAATATGTTATTTCACAAATAAAATTATTAATTTTATCAGGTACTGGTAACGAAAGTGATCCATTAGTTTAAGCAGTGCTAAAGGAAGTTCAGAGTCGTTATTTATGTATATTTTTTTTTCTTTGCAGTTAACAATGAATGACTTCAGTGTCCACCGGATCATAGGTCGTGGAGGGTTTGGAGAGGTCTATGGGTGTCGCAAAGCAGACACTGGTAAAATGTATGCCATGAAATGTCTTGACAAAAAACGTATTAAGATGAAGCAGGGAGAGACGTTAGCCCTGAATGAACGTATTATGCTATCTCTAGTCAGCACAGGGGTAAGTGCTGTTGTTTTCTGTTTTGTAGCATTTTGAAAGCACTTGTAACTGATGTTGCTGCGTACTTGCCTGTGTTTTCACTTTTCACTATTACAGAAGAATATATTTGAAATATGCTTTACTTTCGATTATCTTCATTATTACTGCAGATTTCTTCAGATACATCATTTTTTTCTCTATGATTACATTGTTTTTTTTTTTTTTTAGGTGGATTGTCCATTTATTGTTTGTATGACCTATGCCTTCCACACACCAGACAAACTTTGTTTCATTCTTGATCTCATGAATGGAGGAGACCTGCACTATCACTTGTCTCAACACGGTGTGTTTAATGATCAAGAGATGAGATTCTATGCTGCTGAAGTTATTTTAGGTAAGATTTAGGGCTTTCAAAAATCTTTCACAAAGTAGTTTGCTTGTTGCACTTTAAATCATTGTTTTTAGTGCCCCATTGTTCCTTTTATTTTTTTTTATATTTCTGTATCAAAATTGTAATTATCACATATATTCTCACCTTATAATTGTCTGAAATATTGTAATTTATTCTATAAGTGCCTCAAACAATGAATTGGAATGCCCTAGGCCCTTATTATAATTATTTGTTTGCCAAAATCTTTACACTTGTGATAACACATTTCATCAAAAGATGAATTTATGGTGTTTTCAAATGTAATTATATATTAAATTTCAGGCCTGGAACACATGCATCGTCGGTTTATAGTTTATCGGGATCTTAAACCTGCAAATATCCTTCTGGATGAGCATGGTCACGTAAGGATATCAGATTTAGGATTAGCGTGTGACTTTTCTAAAAAGAAACCTCATGCATCTGTGTAAGTTCATTTGTTAAAGCTAACTTTGTAAATTATGTAAAAGATATATTGTCATCGGATACTACAGTATTGTGTTACTGCTATACCAATCAGATTGTGTATGTCGCTGATAGTTTTACAGATCATATATTTTCTATTTACATTCTTGTTTCAATACATGAAATGTAATTACAGGGGTACTCATGGTTACATGGCACCAGAAGTGTTGAGTAAAGGAACTGCATATGACAGCTCAGCAGATTGGTTCTCCTTTGGTTGTATGTTATACAAGTTGCTCAAAGGCCACTCGCCTTTTAGGCAACATAAAACACGAGACAAACATGAGATAGACCGAATGACTTTAACAATGGTAAGCATTAAGTATAATTTTACCAGAGATTCAGTACATTGTTATGTCTTTTAGTATACAGTGCTCTTGTTTGTAATACATTGTACAAAAGTTCATCTATCGGTTGCTAAACTTCACTTATTTTGCAAAGGACACTAGTTTTTGATGTGAGAAGTTTCAAGATTTTATGTCACTAGACTATATAATTACCTTTACCAATACCTGTGTAAGTTGACAACTTCCATTATTCTACAACAGCCACTGAATTACCCTTCCACCTAAATGCATGACCTCATTCCAGATCACAGCATTTTATTCGTGAACTTTTTTATCTTCAGAATTCACTTACCATCTATTGCTGCATCAGTCAGTTCCCCAAATTATCAACATTCAACAGCCCATTACAAAACTCACTTCATGCAAAACTCATTCCTTTATGACATAGTATTTTCAATTCCACATTACCCATTCTTTTGCATTCACTTCCTACTTCAACAAATTTTCTTTGTCAAATTTTTGCTTCACTCACTGTTCTATATTTCTTTTGATACTTGCAAGAAAAATTTCATTGCTTGCCTATCTATCTATCCCAGTCTGAGAATTCTTGTTTTGTAGCTGTGCATCAACCCCTCTGTATTTCAAGCAATTTGGATTTCTCATCTTATTTAAGTTTAGGATTTATATTTTTTGCTTATAAGCACATGAATAATTATTGTTATGATTGCTACTTTTCTAGCAGTTTGATGATAACATTATAATTCTAAAGAGTATTCATAAATTTTTTGTATAAGAAAGGTTTTAAACACTAGCGGTTTGATTGTCCTACACAAACAGAATGCTAACTTTATGTTAACAAGAAAAAAGCCTGTTTGCAATGGTTTTTTATGTACTAATCAAGTACTAATACCTTTTGCAGAACGTTGAACTTCCAGACACATTTTCTCAAGATCTTCGCAGTCTTCTAGAAGGCCTTCTTCACAGAGATGTTGATAAAAGATTGGGTTGTAGAGGAAGAGGGTAAGATATTATGGACTACAATTTACTGAACTAATATTATATTACTTTTTCTCTACTTGAGTGAGATAGTTGAGGATTATGGCATCTTAAAACCTGGCCAGCTGATTAATAATCTAAATTTTCCTTTGAATTATTTTTATTTGTAACTTTGAGGCTCATAGTGTTACATTAACAGTTTCCAAAGAGTGAGCATCCCCTTTAACAGGGTGTCCTTTTTCTTACCTGTTAGCACTGGTTTTATTTTACTTTCTGTATTGTGTCAACCTTGGATGCTGTTGCTGATGGTCTTGGAAGTGAGCAATTCTAGTTTCATTCATTCCTTTCACTGTGTTTTTATTTTTTTTTTTTTACTTTTGTGCCGATTATGTTTATTTCTTTTCATTTACAATTCTTGGGGTAAGAAAAATTGCTGAGTGCAGAGTTCAGATTTGTTGACATACTGTACTTTTTATTGAGGGTTATTATTTTGTTTCATTCTTATTTGTTTAAATTGTATAAGACAAGTATCTTGCATTGTGTGGATATGCTCTAGGATAGATTCACACAAATACCAGAAAATTTATCCCAATTCAAACTGATACCCAATCTTCTTGTTAATGCTAGGGGAAAGAAGGGTACTAGTTATAAAAAATACCCAGATTGTTAATGGTGGACAGAAGTATTGGATCACCATCTCATATTAAATGGACAAAGTCTCAAGTGCTCCACACAAAACTCTGCAATGAAAACCCAGGAAAGATGCCTAACCAGTAGAGTATATGCTGTAGTCCTTGGAAAAGCCTGTTATCAGTCCATTGGGGCCAATCAAATCTTTGTAGGTCTTTCTGCCTTAACATGTGCTCAGTAATTAAAAAATTAAAATTGTCACATGCTGAATTCAAGGTTTTCAAACAAATTTAATTTATAAATATAAAATATAACATCCCTTCCCCCCATCTGTTGAATACAAAGTCCTTGTATTTCCTGCAATGATATAGTAATGGTGCCAGCAGCAGGAAAGGCTCTCTGTTCATGGGGAGCTCACTCACTTTTAACCATAGTTAATAAGACATTATGGACTGGAAATGGCTTGGCTATTGAGAAGAGAGGCAACTCTAAAGTAATGATTTCTAGCTATGAAACAAAATTGTCTAGAAAGTGTTTGATATTATTAAAAAGGTCTGAGTACTTTATGTTTTAGTTTATTTATATATTTTTCCATCTTCAGGAGTTCTGTTTTATGTTTAGACAGTAGTGTTTGATGTCACACTCGTCTTCTTATCGTGATGATTTTTTATAAGAGAAGTTCAATTAATTTTTACCATGAGTACAATCAGAGAAGTGTACAGTTTACATTCTAACACACTGTGAAATACAGTGTGTAGAGAACATATAGGCAGTCCTCTAGTGGATGTTGCAGCCAAGTCTGTCATAAATGACCTTTATGAATCATTTTGAACAAGTTGTATGTAATTGCAGATAAGAGCTAGTGTAGTTTGTCTGACCTTCCATGCCAAAGACTTTTATCTTTATTATATCTCGATGCAACTTATTTAAATCATTCTGAAAAGTTAAGAAGTATGTCTCCTGTTATCAGAGCTGATGAAGTGAAGGAACATCCATTCTTTGCTGGAATGGATTGGCAACAAGTATACCTTCAGAAGTACCAACCACCATTAATTCCTCCTCGGGGAGAGGTTAATGCTGCAGATGCTTTCGACATTGGTTCATTTGATGAGGAAGATACTAAAGGTATTAAGGTAAGGAAAATAGTTTACCTAACAGTGGCTTAACCAGAACTTAATTCTTGTAAACATTTGAAGAAAAACTCTTGTGCGTTTGCAGTAAAAATCACTTTACACAGATGAAACAACATATTTAGGAAGATTACAAAATCTTCTGTGTTATCTTGCCTTCTTGATTCAATACTTGTAGTGTTTTAGTACAGTTAATGAAATCCTCCAAAAAATGACAGTAGTAGTCAAGTTTATCTTGTGTTTTGCTTTTAATGTTTTTCGTCATAATATTTGTAGGGAAGCTGTATCATTTCACACATCTGTAAATGTTTTGAAGATGTCATAGATATTTGATGGAAGTTTCCCCACACCAGATCCACTTTGAGAGGATTTTAGATTTTTTTAAGATTATGTTTTAAGTAAAATGTCAGCATATTGTGCCCACTTCCTGCTATAGCAAGAAATTGGTATTTAAACATTTACTGATGAAAATGTATAGTCTTGCCCCAAAAATATACGAAATTGGTTGTTTTTAAACATTTACTTTACAACAGCATTGATGAAAAGAATAAATCTTAAAATTAAAGAATCTCCACAGTAAATTGGAGACACAGTAGCCTGACAAGGTTGCCTGATAGGAGGAGGAAGACCCCTAAAACTAGTGGAACAGGATTAAAGAGATGTGGGGCCATTGATTGTATGAATTGCCATAGTTTCCATCCTGTCAAGCAAGAAGACAAAAGACAAATTACGCCAGATATGAAAGCTAATTTTCCAACAGAAATAAGTCCAGAATTAAGCTTTAACAGCTGCAATGAAGAAGAGAATTTACAGCATCAAAAGAATACTCATAAGCTCTTCATCCCCAATTATTTTTTAAAGAATTTTTGAAGATTTCTTAAAAATTATACATTTAAGATTTCTTATGTATGTTTTAAGATGTGCCATTTTTTTTATTGGTAAAAGGACACAGTAATTTGGGATATGGAAGATCAGTATTTTGAAGTAATTCTTTACTTGTGCTGTTATCAGAAGTTTTTAGAACAAAAATTGTTTATGAGTTTTTTTTTTTTTTTTTTTTTTTTTTTTTTTTTTTTTTACCAAAATGCTCCTGGATCCTTCTCCATCAAAAAATGGCAGTAAATTTCTCTTATTCTCAACAAGGAATGTCTGAGAGATAACAAACTGACTGCCTTGAAAGACAAAGTCATTCAAATAGGAAGATGGAAAATTTTATTCAGATTTTGATTTCATTATTAGAACATTATCATTTACCAATAAGAACACTTTTAAGTCTTTTGATTTGTGTCCTTATACATTTAATTTCCTCTTTGGAAAATAAACACTGGTATAAGCATCATATCCCAATGGCAAGAAGAGATAGTACTATATACCTTTATCTTACTGCTTTTACATATAATGGAATTTGATGTTATTTTATTAATCTGCTCTAGTGAAATAGGATGGCCTTTTTATTAACCTGGTTTCATTTACCTCTTAATCTTTTCTTTTACAGTTGACTGATGCTGATCAAGAATTATATAAGAACTTTCCCTTAGTTATAAGTGAGCGATGGCAGACAGAAGTAGCTGAAACAGTATTTGATACCATAAATCAGGAAGCAGACAAGGTTGAACTGAAGCGAAGAGCAAAACATAAATTCAAGTTTGATACCGATGAAAAAGGTAAGATGTTTGGAGCACGAAATTAGGTGATTATCTGAAATACATGAATGTAGTACTGTATTTTCATGTGTACACTTATGTATAGATAAGTCTCACAAACTGCTGACACAGAAACCACATTAACTATAGATAACTATAAGAATGACAGATTAAATGAACAGCTATAGCCTCATTAAACAGTTTATTACATGTAGACATAGTCGGTATATTTATTGTAGCTGCTGCTCAATAAGAAAATGCAAAGAAAGCTGTCTAAATGGTAGTAGATGGTAAATAGCATTGGTTTCCTTTGATTTATGTACTAGGTCATTATGCCTACAGTGGGCATGAAAAAGTAAGGATCATGCAGTCACTTAACATTTACCATGTTTAGTCTCTGTAATTTTGTATATTTGCACTTTCCTTAAAATGGAGAAGTTACTGTTACAACCAAACTTTCCCATCATTTATGAATAGTGTTCATTACTTTTGATCATTGTATCACTGTTAGCCCAAATTTATATAGAACCATGTTCCTTAGGATAACAAGAACGAACTTTAACTACTTCAGGAGGAACATGATAGCCAAAAGACATGGTAAAATTGCAGACATTATTTCTTATTATTATACACAGGTACAGCCAAGCTTTCAGGAATCCATTACATTTTCCATCACCAGGGTTACTTGCTTTGTTCATGTCTGTAGTCATGAATACAGTAACTAACCCCTGTTTATGGGAAAGGTAATGAATTCCCAAAAGCTCAGCTGGACAGCTGTATGACATGAAGAAAATTGCAGACATTATTATTTAATAATAATGTCTGCAATTTTACCACGTCTTTTGATCTTCCTGTTCCTCCTTAAATTGAAGTTTTCTAGAAATGAAAACATAGCCAATTAAAATGCTTAAAAAATATGGACTCTTGCTTCCTGATTGCCAGTTGCCTGCATGATACAAACATTATTTTGTCATGCCCGTTTAGTTCTATTTAAATCCAAGACATCCCTGACCACTGACAAATCATTCAAATTAATTGACTGACTTGATCAACTATAAGGCCTTTATTTCTATGTTCAAGGATGCTATGTTCCTGATATTTGTAATTTAAGTGGTCTCTAACTGTCTTTCCTGGCACTGCACTAGCTGGTGTTCTGGGAACTTTGTTGTTCATAATCCTTACTGATGGTATGATTGTTCATTATTTAAGAAAATAAGATTCCCTTTATTATTTTCTAGGCCAACAATCACATCACTAGTACAGATTAGAAACAACAGTTATGGTTACTCAATTGTGGAAATCCATTGCTTGACTTAAAATTGTAATTTTGGTTTTTGATTGGTTGTACCAGAGGTGTAAACAGTTTCACCCTTGACTGAAAAAGCTAGAATAGTTGGCAGTGAAATGCAAGGTACTCACATGGATTATACTGATAATAAAAGAAACAGTTAACACAAGAAGGTTGGTCAGTGTTATCAACTTTTACAAAACTGGAAGATGTAAATGCTTCTTCTTTTTCAGGAAAAAGCTTGACTTTAAAACACAAAAAAAATGGTTTCATACTTTGCATATTGAACAAAAATAGGAGACATGTAATTGTATCACTCATACAAGTAGACATGAGGCTAAAGCCTACAACTGGAAACAAGCAGAAGGTTGAAAAGTTTGAACTAAGCAAACATAAAATTTTAAATATTGTCTCACAATTAGTCAATATACAGTAGCTATGAAAAAGGAAGCTTACTTGTAATGACTATGATTACATTATGTAGGTTACTAGGCACACAAATCTAGGTTGTAAATAGTGTATTAGTATCAGCTGCCATAGTAGGAAAAATCAATATGAATGTTAAAAGAGAACAAAATTTGTTTGGAGTTAGCATCAGAACCTTTTGAATCATACAGTTTATCATCATCACCTCTTATGTTTGCATTATTTTATTATTACAGAATCTGACTGTATTATCCATGGTTACATAAAGAAATTGGGTGGACCCTTCACATCTGCGTGGCAAACTCGGTATGCTAAGCTGTATCCAAATCGTGTTGAACTTCATTCTGAGTCCAGTTCGGGAAAACCTGAGCTTATATTCATGGACCAGCTAGATGATGTTTCTTCTGATTTTGTTCAAATTAAGGGAGAAAACTGCATAGTGCTCAAGACCAAAGATAGCAAGATAGTTCTAACTAATCCTGTAAGTATTCAATAAGTCCTTCCATTTTACAATAAACTGATGCAACTGTTATAGACAAAATTCTGCATATTGCCTTAGAAGATATATTGTTTAATGTACACTCGGCAAGAAAAGTGAAGATACAGTTTTCTTTAGATTTCGTTCATCGAATTTTAATTTTTTTCTTACAGAAAACACATAATCCCAGTAAATTTACCCTAGAATATGAAAATACAATGCAAATTATATCATATATGTTAAATCTGCAAAACAAAAACGTTCAGATACTTAAAAACACTATGCATGTCCGAAGTAATCAGAATTTCTCAGATGACTTCGTTCATAGAGATCTAAAAGATAGTGTGTGGATATCTCGGTGTAGTACTATTTATCAGAACGGCAATATTTACTCGTTTTCCGTTATGGACAGGTTTATTATTGCATCATCATACGAGATAATGATAATTTCTTTAATTTTACACATTCATACTTGTATTTCGGTGTTAAATGTCAGCTGGAATTAATGGCAGTAAATGTTGCAACAGCTACGGTAAGTTGACCAAATCTATTTAAATCCGCAAGAGTGTTCTCTATGATGTGTGGAGCGATTAAGGGAAAACACAAGTAACTGGATGTTTCTTGGCGATGTTTCTCTCTCTCTTTCTCTCTCTCTCTCTCTCTCTCTCTCTCTCTCTCTCTCTCTCTCTCTCTCTCTCTCTCTTTTCCATTGCTAAAACATACTATACAAATATAGTATCGCTCAATCTCTAAAAAGAAAAAAAAAATAATGAAATGAGTAGCTCTACATATACTGTAGGCCCAGGCACACAACACAACTCTCTCTCTCTCTCTCTCTCTCTCTCTCTCTCTTAAGTAACATTGCATTGTTCCTTTATTGTTCCCCACGTTTTTCCTTGGACATTGCTCAAATTTAACTCTTGATATCACTGGAAGATCGCGTTTCCGATTATGCAAGCATTCCGTTCATTGTGGTGTCATAAATTTCATTGTGTAAGGTTAATTGTATGTTAAGTCGAAAAATGTTTAGTTTGCTCAGAACTGTCGCTGCAAATTACAACTTGAATGAATACTGTAAAGCTTACTACTGCATTTAAGTATCAATGATGTCAGAATCATAAAATATGATTGAAAGTTATAGGAGGTCAAGCAAAAAACCAACACACGTAAGACTGAAGCTCCTCCCCTATCTAAAGTTGCCAGATGTCGCATTATTGAGCAATATATGTCCGAAGATTTAAAAAAACTGTATCTTCACTTTTCTTGCCGAGTGTACATTCTGGCCTTTGATATAATTTAGTACATCAACTCTTTCTTTACTTATGACACATAATACTTTTGTTAAAATATACTGTGCTAATGTTCATTAGTACAATCAGTAACCCTTGCCAAACAAAAAAACACCTCCCTTGCAATGCAAAATGAGCCTTCAAAAATGACAAAACACAGAGAGTTTTGCTATGTTATATGGTAGAGAAGTCACCTGGTGTCAGAATGCAAAACAGAAAATATTGGGAAAATAATTCTAATTACTTCAAATGCATATGTAGTAAACCTTCAGGAAATGTGTGGGAAGAACAGCAGGGTTAATGGACTACATAAGATTTGGTAGGGCTAGCAAAATATAGGTCATCTAGAAATTGTGATTTTTGTATTGCTGTTATCGAAATGTTTCAAAATTCACAGTGCTCTGCCTGCAAACTCAGGTAAACCAGTAGACTTTGAAGTGGTTCAAAAATACTGAAGCATTATACTTTACTTCAGATGTCAAATTTGGAGGGTTGAAATGCCATGACACCTTGCTATTCCATTACCTTACAACCCATATTTTGGCCAAATCCAGTACAGTGAACTGACGGAACGTAGTGGACCACGTTCCCTGCACTTTTTTGTGTTGAGAATATCCCCCCACCCGCTCAGAGAAGCATCCGTGTGAATCACCAACGACGGATGGGGGAATTGGAGCGGTACTGATTTTGACAAGCTCTTGACTGTTGACCAGGGCCGGAGTCTCTTTCTCAACACTGGCGGAATTAGGGACACCTTATCTCTGAATCTGTTTTTGGCACATCTCCGCCACACTCTGTTTATGTCTTTCAGTTTGGCTTTCAGAAGCAGATCTGTTACCGATGCAAACTGAAGGGAACCTAAGACCCTTTCTTGGGTACGGCGGGAAGCTTTCCTGTTCTTGAGGAATTGCCTGGTTGCTTTGGCTATTTCTCTCCGTTTGACTGGTGGAAGAGACAGTTTGTGTGAGTCCAGGTCCCACTGGATTCCTAACCATTGAAAACGGGTCTCCCTGTTTATTTGGAAGCCTAGAGATTCCAGAAAACCGATCACTATGACTGTTGCTTTCCGACATTCGCTGGCGTTGGATGCCCAAATTATCCAATCGTCCAGGTATGCGGCTAGCATGATCCCCTGGGACCGTAGTTGTTGGACTACTGTATCTGCCAGTTTGGTGAAAATTCTGGGGGCTATGTTGAGCCCGAATGGCATGACTCTGAACGAGTAAGCTTGTTTTCCTAGTCTGAACCCTAGGTAAGGAGAGAATTTTCTCGCAACCGGGACGTGATAATAGGCGTCTGAAAGATCTATAGAGGTGGTTACGGCTCCACGGGGAAGTAGGGTCCGTACCTGCGAGATTGTAAGCATGCGAAACTTGTCGCATTGAATGTATAAATTGAGACGAGACAAGTCTAGGATTACTCTTTGCTGACTGGAGCCTTTCTTTGGAACACTGAACAGTCTGCCCTGAAATTTCAGGTGTCGCTTTTTCTTTATAGCCCTCTTTTTGGAGCAGGTCCTTCACAAAGTCCTGGAGGGCTTTGGACAGTGACTGATGGGATCTGACCTAGCGGAGGAGGGCCTCTGCTCCAGCTCCATCCCAGACCCTTGGAGACTGTGCTGTGGGCCACGGACTGAAGGTCCATTGGTCCCGAAAGAGATACAACCTCCCGCCTACCTGAGGAGCCTCACTGGGGCGGGGGGATGATCTACCTCCTCTGCTACCTCGGCCTCCCCTCCTCGGGAGATGGGCGAGACGCAGATTTGCCTCTAAAAGAGCCTCTGGCTCTACTTCCCCTGGCATTTCTGTTGAATGTCCGAAAATGCCTTGGCTTTCAAGAAGCGTTGAAAGCTGGAGATGTCACATAAGTAGGGAAGCGGCGTGTGTTGAGCTGGCTGTACCAGCACATACTGTTGTTGAGGCTGTGCCTTGGAGGTTGAAGGCTGACCGGCCGGAGGACCGGAACAGCCTGCAGCACAGTCTGGTATGGGGTCTTTTGAACTTTTGAACCTCTTCCCAGGTCTGGGATGAGGTCCGGAGGACTCCGTTGGCTTCCGCTTGTAGGGGAGACCCCAGCGGGAGCGGAGGCTTTGGTTTGCCCTGGTTGCCTCTGCCAGGACTCTGTTCACTTCTTCCTCCGGGAAGATATTAGCCCCCCAAACAGAGCTCTTCATGAGCCTATTGGGCTCGTGCCTTATAGTGGCTGCCCAAAGATATGTTTCGGCAATTCATTGAACCACTATAAAGTCATTCACAGGTCCTGTTGGAATCCCCACCAATAGGGATTTGTTAAGGACCTGGAAGAGGACTTCCTCATTGTAGACAACCAAAGTTGCCTCCGCCAAAGTCAGGGAATGTAGGGACCGACTTAACCTGCTCTTGGCTTCGACTCGGCCTTCAGAAGAGCTTCTGGGATTCTGGGAAGCTGCTTGCTGAAGATGGAAGAAGCGCAGTCAGGGTCGAGCTTACCCACACGTGAAAGTGGCCGGAGCTCCCTTCCAAAATCAGAATCTCCGGGAAGACGAGAGAGGTGGGATCTGCTCCCGGAGTTGCGGAAGGGTTTACCCTCAATGCCTGCCTGATTGGTAAGCAGAGCTACCTTAGTCGTGCAGGGGTGGGGATAGCATCCTCACCGAGAACATCGTAAACGCGTCCCTTTGAAAGGGGGTGAGTTTAGTGTTTCGGCCTCCCACTCTGTGAGAGTGCGCAACAGGTGGATTGTGCCTGGTCCCTCGGGAAGATGACAGTCTCCTTCGGGACCTTTATCTGATCTTATCCAGGCTTCTCGGTAAGCCTGGCGTAGCCCTGGGTAGGGAGGCACTAGGTCGGGTGGGAAGAACTCCAGCTCCTCCAACCTGCAGTACCCAGTCCTCGATGGTGAGGGTATCTTCATGCTGAGGAGCATGAAGAGCCAGGCGCCAAGGGTTTCCTTATCAAAGGAGGAAGGCGGAAGCATCCGAACAGCGTAAGATTGAGCAGCTGCTCGCGCAAGATAAACCCAGAGAGCAAGCTCTCCTGGTTCTGCACCTTCTCTGCCAGAGAGATTTGCGAATCACCAGAAGACTTCAGGCCCGAAGCCAACTGAGAGGAGAGTTCGCTAATTCTGGCCTCCACCCTCTTATCGAACTTCTTCATAAGAAGTTCAGCGAACGCCTCAGGGTCAAAGTCAGGACGAGGGGGACTCGCCTTACTTGACCTGGATCTTGATCCCTTCCCAGAGGGGGGAGCCTTGCTCGTAGACGGCACCGGGCTAGGGGCCCGTGACAACTTCGAGGGAGCTCCGGGGTTAGACCTCTGGGGTCTAAAGGATTTTGTTAAGGTCTTAGTTCTCACAGATTTTACCTTGGGGACAGTAGACCTTGACCTGTCCTCAAGGTAAGAGGATTTCTCAAACCCTCTGAAGGAAGAAGCAGTAGAGGAAGGAGAACTAAAAAGAGGATCAGAACCGTCTGCCTCACTTACCCATTTACCTGCAACCTGGTGGTCCGGGTCAACGCTCATTGGTTCGAGGTTGATGTTGATTGCCGCAACCTCCTCCGCTACCTCTCCGCAGATGGCTTCATCTTCTTGGGAGGGCTCCGTCATCTCACTGATCCCAGCAATCAAGGGGCGGCTACTTCGCCGGGGACGGGCGCTGAGATCCGGCGCCCGGGTAGAGGAGATTGCAGATCCTCTGAAAGAACGTAGGGCTTCCCCGACGCGACGTTCCTCCCAAAACCACTGACCCAGGTCTTGAGGGTCGACAGCGAAGAGTCGCGGGAGCTGCGGTCGGACTGAAAGAAGGGAAGTGCTCACTAACGAAATCTCCAACTGCCATATATATATCAATAAAGTCCACAAAATCAAGGGAGAATAACAATTAGCGGACATGCAGCTTACCGACTCATCCAACACTCGCTCGTAAAGAGCGTAGCACACCTCACAGCCATCTGGGTGCCAGACGATCAGGTCCCCGACGCGGACCGCGCAGCCGGAGTGTGAGCGACACACTTCATGTCCACAGGGCTGCTGGAGGACCGCCGTGCACCCATGCTCCTGACAACGTACCATCTGTAAGTGGATAGATGATACATGAGTATGCTAATTAAGGCTCGCCGGAGTAGGGTCGCCGGAGATGAGAACCTTAATCTAAAATGACTAACATGCAAACGGTCGGTCAGACCCGCGGAGTTAATTCCGGTTATAAGGGGATGATAAACAAAATACATGAGTGAAAAAATGTTAAGGACCGCCAGAGTAATTCCGGTGCTAATAGTAAGCCTTAACCTAGGATCATGCGTCATAAACAATATAACAGATTGCATAGATACCGCGGACACAGTCCGGTAGAGAGATGGTAAAGACATAGTATGGAATGGTTAACAACCAGTAAAAGGAGTACTTGCCAAAAAACAATGGTTATAATACATTAGTTATAAAACTCCGCTTCGATGCCAGGGGAATCGAGTTACACCATACTTATGGTGGCGGCGGGAGCGTGGTGGCGCCGTCCACACACACCATACCCACGAATTGGGTTACATGAAAGGTAGCGGGGAGACCGACAAATCCTCTTCGGCGGAGATAAGACCTGGCAAAGTCAAGATAGATTCCTAGGCCTATGGTCGATGTTCTAGTTGTATCGAACAGGAAAAAACAAGCACAATAAATGCTAGCAGAAGAAGCCCAGGACACCGAGATGGGAGGCCAGTTAGGTGGATAACACTAACTGGACACCGAACTAACTCTCCACGGGGTGTCGGTCTTAAGAGAACGACGTCCCTGGGCAGGGAGAAACTCGGTCACGCGTCTGATGCTAGGGAAAGGGTAGGGAATAGCCAAGTGGTGGGAACCTACAGCAGTGGCCAGATGGGTGGGGGACACCCCCTGGACGCCGATAGCAACCCCCCCACGGGGTGTCGGTCATGGGAGAACGACAACCAAACGCAGGGAGAATACTAGGTTACACGCCAAATGCTAAGGGGTTGCAAAGTGGTGGTAATCAATTAGCGGTGGCCAGGGAGTGGGAAAGCACCCCCTAGATACTGATAGAACTCCCCGCAGGATGCCGGTCAAAAGAGATCGGTGTCCCTGTCGCAGGGAGAACTAGGGAAAACCACCCAATGCAAAGGAAGGGGTAAGGAATGGTTAGGCTAGCGACACAAAAAAGGCTCAGAGCAACCCTCGACCCCAGGCTCGCTTCCCAATGACAATTTTTACACGGGTAGGAAGACAAGTTTAGGATGGAAGGGAGGAAGGCGCGCAATGCTTGGTCGCCTCCCCGACACCGACAGCTCGGACAGGAGTAGGCTACGAATGAGAAGACCTCGCTATTCTAGCCTAACCTTACGAAGACCCAACAGTCCCAGTGGTAGGCCAAAATAGGGAGAGGGTGGGAAAATCATAAGCCTAATAACACCTATCCGAACCAGGCGACACAGTCAGGAGGGCCAAGAACGTGGGACTCTCCTACCCACCCATATCTCCCTCCAAGCCTCAAAACGACCTGGTGGGAGTGAGGAGCAAAGAGCTGTAAGGAGCCTAACTTGCCTAGGCTAACCTTCGAAACCGATCAGCGGCGGAGGACTAGCCTAGAGACCCCAAAACAGGAACTATCTGACTAAAAGTACCACTAAAAGTTAACCAAACGATGTGTGAACATACAATTAATATATATCCGTACAGAAATATAAAATTATAAAAGGACTCATGTAGAAGAGTGGGCCAAACCACTTTCATGACATATGGAATGCTGGTGGTAAATAAATGGCCGACCCTTACATTAAATAGTAACAGTATTAATCCAGAAATATAAATGTCATCCGTTATCGTATACATTAGAAAATATCATTAGCATAACAGTACCATCTCGGAGAATATACCCGTTCGCTGGAGGAGGAAAGGGTCCAGGGAAAAAAGGGAATTATGATCACAAAGGCGAGAGGGGGAAACAACCTCATAGCCTAAGATAAAGCGAGGACCCGCGCCCCACCAGGGAAAGGGTAATTCAAGAAAAAAAAAAAAAAAAAAAACTCCAACAAGGAGTGAATATATAATATGTAAATAACACATATATAAAACATATTATCATACAGCAAAAGGGCAGAATCATACTGCTAAACCAAACGAGGACTGAAGGTCACGTGTGGTCAGAGAGAGAGAGGCGGCCGAGACCGGCGTCATATTCAACCCCGTAATTATCGAATTAGAGGTTAAATAAAAGGCCTCAAAACGCAAAAAACTCAAAGGGAGATGGTACTCAACTTAGATGAAGGAAATTCCTGAACGGAAGACATGCCAGCGCACAGAAAAAAGCAAAAGCAGCACACGGTCAAAAACCACAACAAAGCGCTGGCTCGTGCTAAAATGGAATGCCAATATGGCGGCTGAGATGTTGGTAGTCGGGGAGCTGGTGCGGGCTTTGTAACGGCACATCGCTTTCTGGGATTTTGAGATTGGAGATCTCTACAGGGCGGAGGCCGGTGGCAGTGGCAACACTCACCCTTTCCTATATACGACTCCATTTTATGGAGTTCGCACTGGGGGTAGTAACCCCAGCATTGCATTTAGCTTTTCTCTGGTATGTTTAGCAATGAATTTACCAAGAAATATGTGCTAGATGGTTATTTCACCAGGTGACACAGGTCAAAGCCCAGAAATAGATTTTTCCTTTGTCAAAATCCTTTTTTGCATTACCATAAGGTTTTTAATGGATAGTTTTTGAAAATGGGAAAGTATAGAGAAAAGTTGCATGTAGTTCCCAAACATGTTTTTCAATATGAATATTGTAATACCATAAATAAAAATCATTTAACACGCTAAGTAAGGTTACAATAAAGATTAGAAAGTTTTTAAAACAGGCTTATTGTCACATTACATTTGCCATGTACATTAAATGAGTCAATAAACAAAATAAACATAAAAATTATATACAGTATACTGTAACATAATACAGTATAATGCATAAATAATGATATAATAGATGAAACCATTTAAAACACTCTGTAATGTTGAAGTAAAGAAGAAAAACTCAATGAAATATAGGGGCAGTAGTCACTTAATTTACATCTACCATATTTACATCACACATTGCTTGTAATCTGATCAGTACCATTTTTAATTCAGCTGTCTCCCAGCATAGGTAAATTCATGGTTTTTCTCTTTTTGTATATTTTTTACATTATGTGCTAGTTTACTTTGCGTTTGTTAATAATGGTCCCAAAGGGTAAACATATAATCTTGCCTATCAAAGAAAAACAAGAAATCTTAGATAAGTTATAAAAGTATTGTTCTGTAGTGGCACTTACAGACATACTTAGGAGTGTTAGAGAAACCATTTCTGATATTTTACATCAATCTGTTTGGTCTTATTCTTGTTACTTAAAGTGTTGGCTCTTGTTATGAAAAAAGATTAGAGAGAGATATAAAGTGTTACATTGCACCCTAATGCATTTAATAACTTGGTTTGATTTTACTCAACATGCCTTAGGCTGCAAATCTTGGTAGCCCAGCATAGTTAGACCCCAATTTTATCTCAGTTCTTGATTGAGTAGTATCACAAGCTTAATAAGTCTCTCTGTTATCTTCTGCCTTTTGTAATGCCCATCTAATTGTTTGTGTCAATTCTCTGTCAAAAGGCTCTCAAGGCCCACAAATATGTGGTTTAGTCTTTCCTCCTTGCCTGAAACTTTTCATGTACAGTAGTTACATCAATATGAAGACTGCTTCTGTTGATGTCCTATCTGGCATGACCTTGGACTAAAAATGATTGAGTATAACAATTTTTCTCAGTCTCTCTTTCATCATATTTTCTGATATTTTCAAAGCATGCTCAGGCACTGAAGTATCAACATTTCACTGTACCCCCTTTTTTGTAAACCATTATTTTAAGGTTTTGTCCCACTCTTTTTGTTAAATAGGGTCTGACCTTAAATATCTGCCAACACAAATTATGAGGTGAACCACTGAAAGGCTCATTAAAAACAGCAACCCCAACTAGGGATTAATTATGCTGGATGACCTGTTCTTAGGCTGCTTTAATT
Source organism: Macrobrachium rosenbergii (assembly GCF_040412425.1). Lineage (NCBI taxonomy): Eukaryota > Metazoa > Arthropoda > Malacostraca > Decapoda > Palaemonidae > Macrobrachium > Macrobrachium rosenbergii. Next base: position 17,451,584 of record NC_089752.1, on the reverse strand, counting down.
AGATCATTTGCCATTCCAGTTGGTCCTTGGGCTTTCCCATTTTTCATCTTCCCAAGGGACCTTAAAACATTTCCAGATATTGCAATCTCTGTTGGTTCCTCTAGCATGCCAGATTGATTCAGGTGGCACAAGTATTAATACTGCTACTTTTACTTTTCTGTCAGTCAGAAAGTAGACTGCATTGTCTTGGACCTTTTACTACCACAAATGTGGGGTCTACATAAATGATGGGTTTATATGTTTTTTTTTAAATTAATTATTTGGGTGAGATCAGCATTCAAAGTATACAAAATAATAACACTTGGTTGACCCAGATGGACTCTATAATCACCTGTTTCCCACCATGTTCATGGAATGATTATGTTCATGTCAGAATTCTTCACGACCAGCCTCTAAGATAGGTTTCCACTTGACAAGTATCCAAGTAATTAATTTTACAAAATATTCGTTATTTGGGATGAATCTTACCTACTGTTAAAGGTAGCTGACTAGCTCATTGAATGAGGGTGGTGGGTTAGTACAGCCAGACAAACTTACCCTCAGTACAATGGGAAAAAGCTTCTGAAAATTCTTACCTTCTACGTGATACTTCCTAACAAGTACTGCCACCAGATGGTGTATCCACAGCAGGGTGTAAGACCCTTGTAGTGAGACTTGTTGGAGGATCCTTATAGGTAAAAGGAACTCTATCCCATAGAGTACTAGTGACTCCTGTGCCTGAGTTGAAAGCCCAAAACTGACAGTCCAAAACTAAAGACAACAACCACCTTCAGATATGAAGGTACATTCCTATAAACCAATGTGTACCTTATGCTCCCCAAACTCAACACCAGGATATCCTGATGGCCTAATGATAGGAGAGAAAGGAAGATTACTCTGATATTTGGTTCAGGAAAAATCATCCTCACTGTGACGGCAGAACTAAGGGCTTTACAATTCTCACACAAAATTCTGTCTCACAAATAACGTAAGGCACCGAGTCAACCTCTGTTGAGCTGCGTTGACAACCAGCTCAAGCATTCTCTCAAGCGAGTGCATGAGCTCCCAACCTCTGACATAGTTATGGATGAAGAGACCATTCTGAAGGAAGCACTTCTGAGCTTGTCTGCAATAACATTTTCTCCCTAGAATGAACTGTGGTAGAGGATTGATGTTCCTAGACTCAATCCAAAGGAGAAGTTACTCTGCTAGCCTGAACAAATCTCTTGATTTTATCCCTCCTGGCCTCTTTATGTAAGGAAGAGTGTTGAATTGTCGGAGCGGACTGCAATCATCTTGTCTCTGATTAGATGTTCTGCTTGCATTAGACCCTTCCACATTGCCAATGCATCTTGCTCTCTTCTACAGTCCAACTCCCTAACACTGATGTTCCCCAGAATGTGAGGTCTGGACTCTTTAGGTCTACAAGCAGACCCATCAGCAGTCTTGACCAATCTCCCCACCAACAGAGAGAACCCAAAAGATCTGAAGGAACTACCACTGGCATCGAGTCTGGAAGATGAGACCTGTCCTAAGAGTTTTTGAGCAAAATTGAATTAGTTTCATTCATAGATGAACCATGTTAGCAAACTTCTCAAAGGAGCCCATGTGACCCAAAATTCTCTCAGCAGTGATATAAACTTGTCTACCTGTCTGTCTGTTAGAAAGCCCAAAAAAGAGAGTCGGTCTTCACCCCCTGGGAAATAGCTGACTTGGTCAGAAGAAGCATAGACTAGTCAACATAAATCAGAATCCCAGCATGAAGGCCAGATGCAGAAAACAATCCTTCACCCTCAAGATCACCTGAAACGAGTTGGCGAGAACTAACCAGTTATCCAAGTATATAAGAACTCAGATTCTTGGCAGATGACTCTATCCTGCTGATGATGCCAAAACATGGGTGAATAACAATAGCACCTTGCTCAGACCACAACACATAGCTTTGAATTGGAAGACCTTCCTTCTGAAGACAAAGTGCAGATACTTCCCTGACTGAGGATAGTTCAGGACATGAAAGTATGCATCCTGCATTTTAATAGAAATCATCGAGTCACCCTTCTGGACAACCACCAGAACCAAATTGGATGACTCCATCAGAAAGGGAGTCAGACAAACAAACGTGTGGAGACAGGAAACATCCAATATTGGTCTCCTGCCCTCAAAAGCCTTGAGAACAAGAAAGGCAGTTATAAAGCCCTGGTGACATATCTAAAACTGGCTTGATCAGCTCTTGAGTAACAACAGTCTGATCTCCTCCAGCAAAACTCGGAACTTCTGTACTGTATGTGATAAAGGTAAATAGGGAAGAATATTGGGAACACCAACAGGGGTGGAAGCGCAACAAAGGATACATTGTGTCCCTTTGTCAGGAACTCCAAAATCTTTGTAGGGGAGCCTTCTAGTAGACCTCAAAGGCATCACCTGCTTTACACTACAACAGCAGATCCAGAGACAAAAGCTTTGGCTAGAGTGACGACCCTATTGAGGCAACAGCAGGAGCCATCTACACAACACAAGAAGCAACAGAAGAGGAAGGACTGCCAGTGCAAGTAGGTACAGCTGTCAAAAGGTGAGGAACACCAGGCAACAGAGGAGGGGGGATTAAGTATGAGGGAGATGGCTAACATCAGAAACAGAAGAAATAAATTATTATACACAGTAGGGCGAGTAAATTATTTAACAACTGAAGTACTGATGTGTGGCTCAGAATCTATTGAAGTAACTGGAGTACTATACCTTTGATAACTCAGTGGGATCACACACACCACTGTCACTCTTACAAGATCATGATAACATCAGTTGACTTGAACACTCAGCTCTACCAAATAAGTCTCTTAGGAGAACAAGTCAATTTCCAGACAATAGACAGTTAAGAGAGAGGTGGCTAATGGTACAGACTCCATCCCAAGACACCTTAATTCCCTGGCAGAGGAGAAGACCTACTGACACAGGGCAGTCCAGAGGGTGGGGTATAGACAGATGAAGGCTCTAACAACTTCTCTACCAGGAGAAACCAAAAAAGTGTGATCACTATGGAGGGAACTACAATCCTTATCCAGAATATACACAGTCAAGTGCCTAACTGACAGGAAAAGTAAACTCTCATAGTTTACCTGTCTGTTTCTCCTGAACCACATGGGGAGCATTAGAAGATGGAGCAAAAGTAAGAAAGGAATCAGACCCATAAGGCAAAGGGGTGGAAAGAGCAGCAACACCCAAAGAAGAATAAAGAATACATGGTGTAGACTTATGGCCAGACCTCACTAATTGCCTATGTAATCTGTTGACCTTTTTCAAAAAATTATTTATCTTCTCATTTGACCACTTCTTATATTCTTCACAATGAGAAGAAATATTACACTCATTCCCCCTACAGGTAACACACAGTGTGATCATCATGCCCAACCAAACACATTCAGTTTACACAAAAATAATTCATACAGAACTTAACATTCCTATCCTTGATTGCTGTAGAAGACTGTATGAACAAGTAGCTGGTGGAAGAATTCTGACAAGAACGTAAACATTCCAGCATCTTCTGATAGGAAATAGGTGATTATAGAGTCCACCCAGCTCAGCCAAACATTATTCTTTTGTTTACTGTATTTTGAATGATGCTTTCACTCAATGGCACAAAGTAAGTTAACTTTAACAATGGCACAAAGTAAGTTAACTTTAACAGTAGGTAAGATTTATCCCAAAGAGTATACTTTATAAATAATAAAATAGATTTTTGTTGCAAAAAATTTCATCTCTACTGACACATATTCAGAACATCATGATAAAAAGTCTAACAGCGAATGAAACAACAAACCCAATATCAGTATGAGAGATCTTGCTACTTGCAACAGTCTTGCCGTGCTCCAGTCAAAGATATCTTGCTTTCACATTCATAAGTTTGTACACTAAAGTCTTCCAAAATAAACAGAGGATGCCAATAGTATTTTATTATAACTCTTTTTTCCTAAACAAAGTGAACTGCATAATTAGTGAGTCAGAATAAATGGAAGTGACATCATCATTTGTATCCCGTCACTGATCCATCATACAAAGATTGTCTACACAGGTGATGGATGCTGGGTAGAAACAGGCAGTAGATTCTTAGGTTGTCCAAACCCTTTGAGAGAGTGTAGTTATTCTTGAAGCCCTTCGTCTGTGATTTGAGATGTGAATCACCCTAGGACACAAAATTGACTCTGTGCTTAGGAAACAGGCTATACAGAATACCTTAGGGAAGGTTGCAAACATTCTTGTAAACAAACCAAATACAGCAGTAACTAAGTCGACCAGCAAAACAGACCAAGTTTTAATAAACATATGAGAAAAAATAAAAGACTGGAATCAAAGTAATCATGGAAAAGCTAATGTCCAATAATTTTAAGTATGTAACTTACCCACTAGTTACATTGCTATTGTTTCAAAACCGAACGGCAGCTAGAATTCAAAATTTGCGCCAGCAAAAACAAAATGGCAGCTAGGAGATACCCCCTCTACCCACTGGTGGAGGAGTAAGGAGCTACCTTAACACAAAACTTCAGTCGTTTCTGCTGGCTTGTGCTGTTCACACCTGTTTGCAGCAGCTGCTAGAATTCAGGAATATTCTGTTATTGGAATTTGGTGATGTACTTAGTGTTTTGTCTTCAATATTTAGTTAGGACAAGCAGTTACATCAATTTAAGTTTGTGTTATTTTAACTACCCTCTTTTCTTTGCAGTATGTCAGACTCGAGCTCAGGTAGGGCAATTAGAGTTTACAGCAAAGGGTGGAAAAGTAGTTAGCTAAAGAGATTTATGATGCACTTACTGTTTGCGCAGCTTGTAGAGGTCAGGACTGTAACCTGGATCTGACATGTAATGAATGTAGAGATTGGGATGAAGGGAAGTGGAAGATTTATTCAAGTAGGATGAAAAAGTTAGATTCTGATAGGAAGCAGAAAGCTGCAGTTAGAGCTTCCTCTAAGGAAGTAGATAATTAGGATCATGAACTTTCCATTTCTCCCATTAACACCCCTCCTGGTAGTCAACCTGTTCCTTCACCTGGTTTCCGTTCACCTGAACCCGATGCCGTGACCAGCCTCAAAGCCCATACGAACGTGAAATTTTTGTTAGTGCTTCAAGCTGTTGAGAAGTTGGGATCCTCTGTAAAATCCATGGTGGATAAAGTGACGACTGTTAGTGTTTGTGGTGGAGGAGGGTGGCTACTCGCCCATCAGTTTGCTCCTAGCAGGTCCTGCTAGACTCCCCATCCCTGGGAGAAGCATACTGGAGACCCAAGGAAGGCGACTGGGGTCTGCTCCCGGGTGTCTCCCCCTCAGGCAGATCTGATGTTGACTCCCAGACTGCTAAGAGCGCCATTGGAGAGGCATCTCCAGAGAGGAGTTTAGAACCTTGAGTTCAGGGAAGTGCTTTGCCCAGGAGCCAATGGTCTGGCCTGACATGTCTCGCCTGCTTAAAAGGTCTGCAGTGTCTAAAGCCTGAGGCAGTACCTAGAAGTGAACAGCATTTCATGCTTCTCCTTCCCCTAGTTGTAGTGGATGGGAGGCTCCGGAGGTTTTTCCGTCTTTCTGAGACGGTGAGGGAGCACCGGAGTTGGCTCCAAGGTACCAATTAACTTCTGCTAAGAAGAGTAAGAGGATTTTGCTTGATGTGGAGGCACAAAAGCAGTTGTTTCGACTGGATGATGAAGAGGAGGTAGTGCGTGAGCACCAGTGTCAGGAGAAGCGCATTCTTGCTCCAATTTTGACTTGTTCGTTGGCGCCAACTCGCCTCTCATCTGCCAGACGCTCGCATTCTCCAACACGTATTTCCAAGCAGGAAGTTCAGGACCTTTCAGCGATTTCCATTCAAGTGAAGTTGGATAAGATTTGGGGTTTTGTGCAACCCCACCTCCAGAACGAGACTCGTTCTCAGTAGTTGTTTCACTCTACACATTCCAGACTATGGAAGCAGGCGAAGAAGGTGATGAGGAATAGAACAGGAGTCACAGTTCCGCTTACAAGCAGCTTTTGAAATCTTCTTTGTTGAGAGTTTTCTGGATTCGTTCTCTCCATGTAGCGCGCCTCTCCGGACTCCTCTTCATGTGGATTGGAAGAAGAGTGCTTCACAATCCTAAAGATTGTTTTGTCTTTTCAGCACGGAAAGGCTGAAAGGAATCGATGTTTGGCTCCTTAAGAAGAGGAGCAGGCAAGACTATCTTCTGTTTCTCTTCCAGACTGACGTCTCGAAACAACTCTGCTACGAGACTGGGGCTTCTCTTGGGAATTTCTGCCTCCTCCCAGGAACTTCTGGGCTTGTCGGCACGCTTCAAGACATTCAGCTTTTAGTCACGGGCGAAGGCATGTTTTCTATGCTCGAACTGGATCACCTGTTGAAGCACATCTTTCGTATTTTTGAGGTGGTCAGTTTTTATGACTGGTCCATTGGAACGTTGGGCCACAAGATTTCTGCATGTTCTTCTTTGGATGAGGAACCGTTTATGGATGTATCGGAAGTTCTTAACGTTTTAGATCAAGGAGTTATCGATGCTGCTTCGGGACTGACTGCTATGTTTTCTTTAGGCATCCTTAAGAAGAGAGAATTATGGTGTTCTTTCCTTACAAAGGGAGTGTCAAGAACCTCAGAGGTCAGTTTTGTTTCTTACCCTTAGAAGAAGAACCTGTTTCCAGAGGGAGCTGTTAGTGGAGATTTCTTCGGCTCTTCAGAAGAAATCTATGCAGGATTTCCTGGCTCAATCCTCCAAAAGACCAAGAAAGACTACTGTTGCTTTGCCAGTTGTATGTCCGACTTTGTCTTCTTCTTCTGCGTCTTCATCTTCGCGTGGAGTACCCTTTCGAGGTAGAGGAGATTCTAGAGGATTGGCAAATTCTAGAGGAAGAACAAGGGTCCCTCTTAGATCAATTAAGAAAGTTCCCCAGTGTCCACCAACAAGAAGTGAGAAGCACACCCTCTGTGCACCGGGGGAGTAAGACATCTACTGTTTTGGAGGTGTTGGAGAGAAATGGGAGCAGAGAGCTGGGTTGTGGAGACTCTGAGAAGGGGCTACCGTATTCCTTTTGTGGTTCAGCCCTCCCCTTTCAAGGGTACCGATAGCTTTGATGGCTTACTTAGGCAGTTCAAAGAAATCCATGGCACTTTCCGAAGAGGTGTTGGCCCTGTTAGACGAAGAGAGCTGTGCAGAAGCAGTGGAAAATCAGAGCTCTCCGGGCTTCCTCAACACCTGTTTTTAGTTCCCAAAAGCTTCCAGGGTGTTGGAGACCCTGTTGATGTCAGCACGTTAAACAAGTTTGTAGAATGACAAAATTCTGCATGAGACCAACAACACGGTTCTATCCTAATCCATCAGACAGAGAGATTGGATGGTAACAGTGGATGTGCAGGACGCATATTTCCATGTCCCGATACATCAAAGAGTCTCGAAGTATCTATGTTTTGTATTTGGGAACCAGTTTTCAGTTCAGACTCTGTTCAGCCTCTTTGAACAGCACCTCAAGCTTTTTAGGATTCTGAGCCCCATTTTCAAAAGTGGCTCCATCAATAGGGGGATCAGGATATCTTTATCTCGACAACTGGCTTCTTTGGTCGGGAACTCTAGAGAAGTGCACAGAGGATCTTCAAGTGACTTTAAGATTAGCAGAGGAGTTGGTTCTTTCTAATCAACCATCAAAAGTCGTGTCTGATCCCTTCTCAGAAGACAGTATGTTGGGAATTCAGATAGATGCAGTGAATTTTTGGAGCTCCGTTGGCTCAAAGAGTCCTATTCTTGCCTTCAAAAGTTTTGAAATTTCCTGGCCCTCTGAATTTGCTCTGTGAACGAATGGATGAGCCTTCTGGGATGTTTGTCCATCCTAGAGATGTTAGTGATCTGGGCGCTCCCATGAGGCCATTACAATTTTATCTAAAAGCGAAGTGGCGGAGGAAGGAATTTCTGGATTCCTTCGTTTTCAAGATTTCCGAGGAAATCAAGAAGGATCTGTTTTGGTGGCTGTCAAGAGAAAGATTGACGGAAGGAAAGTCTCCAGCTCCGTTGAACCCCAACCTAACATTCTTTTCAGATGCATCCGACCAGGGATGGGGTGCTGTTCTAGGGAACAGAGAGACGTCGGGAGTTTGGACCAAAAGCCAACAGAAGTGGCATATCAACATGAAAGAATTGGTAGCTGTTCATCTAGGGTTGACAGAATTTGCAGAACAGATCAGAGGGTAGGTAGTAGTAGTCCATTCGGACGATGTAACAGCTCTGTCATATATTCGGAAACAAAGAGGCACTCACTCGTTCTCCCTTTGCAAGGTGATGAGAATTCTGTTATTGTGGCTGAAGCAAAATCAGACGCAAGTATTGACAAGGTTTGTTCAAGGGAAACTAAATGTAAGGGCAGACTTGTTCAGTCGCAAGAAGCAAGTGATCTTGACAGAATGGACTTTGCACCCCTTGGTATGTCGGCAAATATGGAAGTGTTGGGGGACTCCGCTGGTAGACCCTATTTTGCACTTGTGCGACAACAGACTTCAATTTATTGCTCTCCAATTCGGACCATCGAGCCAGGCTACAGATGCCATAGTTCAGGGTGGGAGAATCTGGATGTTATGCCTTCCCCTGCATTCAAGATAGTCAGAAGTGTTGAACAAACTCCAGGACGCCCACAGGTCGTCAGAATGGCTCAGTCACCCCGTTTTGCCATGAGGAGATGGTTCCCAGATCTGCTGGAACTTCGACCCAAGATTATCAAGGAGCTTTTACCTCAAGGAAGGATCTGATCAGGCAGCCCCAGTAAGAAAAGTTCCTCGGGTCTGTCAGTCTAGCTCTGTAACGCATTCAGGCTATCAACCGTCTCCTCAGAGACAGGATTTTCTCAGCAAGCTGCAAAAGCTATCACCAGATATAGAGTCTTCTTCAGGATGTATACCAGGCCAAGTGGAATGTTTTTAGAGACTGGTGCAGGAGAAAGTCCTCTTCTTCTAAAACATCTTTAGCTAATGGCCAATTTTTTCTTGTGCTTGAAAGCAGAAGCTGTTATCTACCTCTGCCATTAAGGGGTACAGGGCTATGTTGGGCTCGGTGTTTGACACACGTGGTCTAGATTGTCTAGTGACAAAGATTTTGTCAGATTTAATTAAGATCCTCGATAAGGAGAGGGCGGAAGGACCAAGATTAATAGGCTGGAACTTGGGACATGGTTCTGGTGGCTTAGGGTGATAGATTCGAACTCTCAGTACAGTGTGTCTTTGAGGAGTTAACGAGAAAGATACTATTTTTAGTAGCCTTAGCTACAGCGAAGAGGGTAAATTAGTACATGCAGCAGAATTAAAAGTAGGTTTTGCAAATGAAACGCTATCTGTTCCTTTCAACATGGGTTTTTGTGGCCAGAATGAAACCCATCCAGGCCTTGGCCACAGGTCGATTCAAGATTAAGTAATCTGACAGATCTAGTTGACAGAAGAAGAGAGAGCCCGTTAGAGCTCTCAAGTTCTGTATTCAAGCGACCAAGTCTATTAGGTAATTGCTTTGACCATCTCTGGTGCTCTGTTAAGAATCCCTTCTCGAGCCCCTCTCAAAAGCATTGGCATTTCTTTATTTGAATTGTATTGGTGGGCTCATGACAATTTGGATGATGCAGAGTGCAGTGTTTTAAAGATTACAACGCATGCATTAGCAATTCGGTTGCCTCTCTGGCCTTCAGATGCAATTGTCTCTTTCTTCTATTGTATAAGCGACCTTTTGGAGGGTAGGTCAGTGTTTGCCTCATTATCCTCTGAGATACGGAGACAACATCCCAATAATTGCAGTACCCTAGGCCTTTAGTGGTAGCTGTACACGGTGGTGTGAAGGTGATAAGGAAGTTCATCCTTCCTTAGTGTCCCCTTCTCTGGCCCTTGAGTTTTGGAGTTTGCTAGAGGTCTGGGGTTTGCTGTGAGGTACCTCTCAATCATTTTAATTTTTTAAAGGGGTTTAATTTTGCCTGGTGGGATACCCTATCGATTGGTTTTATATTTTTTTGGTTGATTGTGCTAGGGTGTTGTTTGGTCATCCTTGGTGTTTAGACCCTTCTACCTCTCAGTCATTAGTTTTTAAGGGGTTTAATTTCGGTGTAGACTAGTGGTGTTACCCATCGATTGGTTTTATGTTTTTGGTTGGTACTAAGCCTGAGCAGGGCATTTGTTTCTTGGTCATCCTTAGTGACCTATGAACCCTTCTAGGTCACAAGGATAATATATACTACTATAGACGTCCATGGCTCCCTACTTCCACGTCCTAGCAGTTAGAAAGAACTCCATATTTAAGAGGCAGAGATCAGTATGGATTGCTCACTTAACAGATAAGTTAACACAAACTTAATTATGGTTCTATTTGTTGTGGTCCTCCTTTAGTGTGGAGTCCAGCAGTCTTAACTACTGAATTGGATTACATACTTAAAAATTGCATTTTCATAATACAAATAAAGTTTCGTATACTTACCCAGTAGTTTACATGATCACTCTCCTCACTCCCCTCATGAATGTAGGGCATAAGCAACTTGAAGTTTGTGTTAAGTTAGTTTCTCACTCCTCCACCAGTGGATAGAGTTTATCTCTAACCACCATATTGTTTTGTTTTGAAGCGCAAAATTTTGAATTCTGGCATAGTTAGGTTTTGAAACAATAGCAATGCTAACTACTGGGTATTATACTTAAAACTTTTATTTTATTAGAAAATGTCATATTTAAAAAAAACAGTACTTGAAAACCATAGTTTTATCAGTTTTACATACAAACCCATTAATCACTATAGGCTTAATTTGCACTGTCAGATTCCCCAGACAAGTAGCCTCTGAAGTCTTGAAAATGAAAGAAGAATAATAGCTAAAATAACAACCAAGTGACAACATGCACATCTTTAACCCATCAGTAGAGACATTATAAATCCATAAATCCATCAATCATTGGTCTGAATATGAAATTAAGGTTAGGGGAGAAGAGAAATTTGTCACCAGTGTGGCAATAGGGAATGCATGTGATGCTTTTTGAGAAAATACTAGGATATAAGTGTAAATGACAAAAGACAGGCTGAACCCAGAATCCAAATAGCAGTCACCATGCAGATGTAGCAAGATCCAAATATGAATTCCTGATACCAGCAAAGCAATGGCTACCACAGGCAAAATATACGTACTGATAAACAAGAACAACCAAGGCACTGGTGACCATAGACACCAAAATAACTCAGACTGGAATGTCTGGAGGAACAGTGGCAGTCACAGAAACTGAAGGAGTGACCACTTTGGAAGCAGAAGTGAGGGTGAAAGCAGTAGCACTTGTGAAATAATTCTGCTATAATTATTCAGGCCTAACAAACTTTGAAGGAACTGCAGGATTGGTAGCTGCTGGGATAATCAGCAGAACAGTGGATAAACTCAGCCAGCCTGATACCACTGAAGAAGCAATTAACATGTTCCTACAGTACACTGGACACCAAGTTAAAAATGTTCTTCTGATAGTAAACCAAATCCAGAAAAGGAGGCAAAGTCACCTGAAACAACAGCAGTGGCACTGGAAGGCTCACCATTGAAAGGACAGGGCTGGTAGGTCCAAACATGAGACTAGCATGCTGAGCAGGCACCACAGGTAAGAAAAGCAGATGCCAACGGACTGGAGCAGCAGGCCAGGTATCAGACAGTGCTGGCAAGATGAAGCAGCAACAGTCCAGATAGCTATTCTTGGGGAGTTACAGCCAGAATGAAGGTCCAGTGTGCAAGTTGACTGAGCAATAAGAAATGGAGCATTGCTTTAAGGAATCAGCTCATGTACTTAGACTCGAGAGGAAGAAAACTACAAAGCAGAAGAAACAGGCAAATTGACCGACTGATAAGACTTCATATAAAAACACTTGTCCACTGACTGTCAGAGTAGGTGTTATAGCAAGAATAGTTCCAACCCACCAAACAAGTAAGACAAAGTAAGGGTCTGTGTCAATAAAGGACACAGTAGGGTCTTGGGGCTGAGTGAGGGTGTAGAGCCTTACTTAGGTAAGGAAAGGATTGGAGAACCATGTACAGTATTACCCCAAAGGGGTTGCACATATCATAGGCAGCTTGGATCAGAATATAGCTCTATCATCCACCCCTTTTCTAAAAGGAAGAACATTGTTATTTCTCAGGTGCCAAAGCTTTAAGACTGTGCTTGGACGAGAAGCCAAATGCACTTTTGCTGAAGGACAAGAAGTCGAACCCAAGATGCCGAATGGGCACAAAGCCGAATAGACTTAAAAAAAAAAAAAAAAAAATTAATTACCAATTCACCATATATATATATATATATGTATACTGTATATATAGTTATGGATTTGGCTGCAAAATGCTGTTGAAGGAATTATTTAAATTACATTTTGGCCTGAGGGGCACTTAAACACAACCAAATCCGTAAGGAAACGTAACAAAAGAGACAAAAGAGATTGCTTACCAAGTATATTACGTTTAAACAATAAAGCCGGCCACCATTGAAAGCCAGTTGTACATGGGGTTACTTAAATTATTTTATTCACACAGTGAGCACTGGGATATCTGAGAGCTGGGAGGCAAGCCAGCCTGGCAAATTCAGTGATTAATCACAACAAACAGCCAACACAACATAGAATATCTGAGGTTAGTAAGGCGAATTACATGGATCAATTACACAATGAAATAATGTTGACTGGTGTGCAAACTAGTATGACAATTGGTAATTTAAAGCAACATCATTAAAGGGTATTTACATAGCTTTCAAAGTAGTACTCAAAATAATTATGACTTGCAAATGAAGAGCCTCAGGCCTAGATTGACAGTCTTTCAAGAGACAAAGGGAGCCAAGGGTGTGGTGCAACAGAATGAGTGCCTTTTCGAGGCAAGAATTGCAAGGCGGTGGTTGCAGAACAGTGAGGGGGCAAGGCAACACAGTTCTGGAAATGGATTATTCCAGTTAGTTAGTTAGTTATAAATGATTTGCTTAACCAGACCTCTGAACTCTTTTAGGGTTCTTCTCGGGCTGGGAATTATTCCAGTTAGACTCAATACATAAAGGACCCTACCAGTAGTGCTAATTTATCACTATGGAGGGAGATTTTAACTTTATGTCATGGAAAGCAAAGGGTATTTTATCCCTAACTTAATTCATGTAAAGAACAATAAATCATTTAGTTTATACAACAAGGAACACACACATGCACAGTAGCAGGAGCTTAGGAGATTTACTTGGAGGGGAGAGGAAAGGAAATAGGGAAAGATCAGTGGTACTCAGAAGTTAATTCATAGACACATACCGTGTTATCTTCCACATTGCACATACTGTACTTTGCAGTGCAAGCACTGCTAGTCCCTTCCTTAACAACTGAACGGGTGCTTCTACCCTCTTTGATACCAGTGGCTTCAAAAATAAGGAGTCAGTAACGTTTCCTTCTAGAGAGACCAAGCGCACTTCTGCACAGTCTAAGGTTAGCTGTAGTCAACTGATCCATGTGCTATGAGTGAATTCACTCTCAGCACATTCCAGAGACTGAGCACACACCAAATTAGCAGGCAGTGCTAGCTCAACCAGGTGCACTTTAGATAAAGCATGCAAGGAAGAGCCTTACCTACTACTAGCAAGTACCATGTGATCCACCTAATGTGTTTCTGAAAAAAAAAAGCATCAAGAGCTAACCCCACTGACTGCACAAGCACTGTCCAAAGATTGACCATGCACAGAGCAAGAAGGCCTCATTTACTCAATAACAAATTTTTTCTGATGAAACACAAGGTCTATAGACCAGGCATGCACAGAGCGAGCAGGTAGCATGGGATCCACCAGTGTGTTTATGAAGAAATGCAGAAGGTAGGGAAACCACACTGCATGCATGATGAAAATCCTGAGACTGAGCATGCACAGAATAAGTGGGCCTTTCTGGCTCAGCTGTGAGTGTTTCTGGAGAAACATGGGAGGAAGAGCTGGGAGCAGTTCTCTTGTCCAAGTGGTCCAGGACAGAGGCCAGTGCTAGCCTAGGTATAAGCGAAGGAGGCCAGGTTATGGTCCTGAGGGTGCTCCATAAAGCCTGTCCAGCCCAGCCAACAGCTAATTGGCTGTTCTTGGATGACCAAATGCTGCTGTCTTCAAGAGACTGGAAAGATTGCTCACTGAAAGTTCTATGGGACTTTAGTAAGAGACCTTTTCCTATGGAAGGAAGATGAGGAGGGCAAGGAAAAGCTTGATGACAGGTAGGAAGAGGTAGAAGGAGAGTGTTTGTGCTGCGTTTCCTTTTCCCTACCGTATGTCTTATTCTTCTCTAAGGAAGCAGCTGTAGTCAGTGCCCTAGGGCATCTTTCACAGGAAGGCTGCAAGGAGCTCAACAGGATGAAGATATGGGTGTTGATCCCTCATCTCCTGTGCAAACCCACCTCTCACCCAAGAAGAGGTGTACTCAGGGGAGGAGTAGGGAGGTTTTCACTGGCAAGGACGAAGTCATAGGCTAACAGCAGTAAATTCTCCTGTACATTACTGTATTAAATGTTAAGGATCCACCTAAAAACTGTGGGGATGAAGTTCACTATACTTCCCAATGCCCTTCACACCTCTGAATATTACACTATTTCTCATTTAACAAAAACACTAAAAAAAAACACAAGTTCAACTTAGCAGTCAGATGGAACATAGCATTGCATCCTAACTTGACAGCCGCTGAAAAACAGTGTTGAGTGATGGCATGTGAGTCAGGGGCATTCCTCATTCACCCCCAGTAACCACTAGTTTACCACCTCATTACCAAGTTCCGTGACCATCTGCTGCTCACACTGAAGGATACTCCTATATAAAAGGTTATGGTTTGTATTTCTGTAAGAACAAATACTGATCAGTAAAAAATGAAAAGAATTACTAGAACTTAAACTCATCTGATGCAGCATTTATTTTCAGTACATCACGTTTAAAAGGTCTCCTTCCAGTCATGATCATCATCTGTTATTTTGCAATATTGTATTCATCAAGTTATAGAAAAGTACAATTAATAGTAAAATCATAACGCAAAATCATCAAAGGTAAAAACAATCAAAAAGACTTCTAGGACTTTACTGGTGTGTGCTAAACTTAAAAAATAGAAAAAAATATACATGGTTTTAATGCCAAACACAAGCCATCACCAGCATTAATGCACAACAAACTGCAAACATTAATGAACTACCACTTAGTTGGCAGCAGTCAGAAGGTAGAGAAAGGTAATTAACCAGATAAAAACTGAAAGACAATTAACTCTTATTAAGAATCCAAGTGAAATACATAAACAAGAATAATGAATGAAAGAGAAGAATAAAAGGGGAGGTTTTCATGGCAGTTGCATCCAACGAGAAGCCTAGAAGAATAAGGCCAACTTTCTTTCTGAACCAGTGGATCCAAGGTGTGTTTACACATCCTGCCACTCATTTGTTGATTTTCAAGCTATTCTTCTTCAATCTTCAAGATATTCTTCTTCAATCTTCAAGACTTCAGATGTAATGTGTTGGGGAAATTATGACTGATGGGCTTGTTCTGAAATAAATTTTCAAAGGCACTATGGCACATGAGCTTAGCACTTGAAAGGTAGTACTGCAGTCTTATACAGCAATCACAGTCATATTTGAGACAGCAGCCTCTTGTCATTTCATGATTTCCATCAACCTAAAAGGTGCATATTTAAGGTGTTTGTACATCCATTTACCATGGTATACTTAAACATGCTGCTAAGAGTTCCATTCTTAATGCTTTCAATAGTTCTTAGATGTTTACTTGTGGATTCTGGCCATTTCCCAGGAAATAAGACTAAGGCTTAATGACATTAGCAGGGAAGACCCTTCTGATAAATAAGAGGAAGTTCCTATGCCACAGATGAAGTTCCTGTGCCAGAGTCTTGCAGTTCACATCAACAGATACAAGTTCTGCCCAATTCTTTTCTCAACAGGCCCTTCTATATTAGAACTGAGATTGACATCCTATCAACCTTGGTTTATCCTTTTGAGAAAAGGATGCAAGTTCAAAAATGTCCAGTCTTCTGCTGGTAAAGAGTACCCTATCAGCCAAGAATTGGCAAATGGGAATCAGTTAGATTCTCATGAAAATTTCCTAATAAAGTGTAAAAATCACTTCTGGTCAGCTGT
>NC_089752.1:17420500-17425500 GCF_040412425.1 Macrobrachium rosenbergii | reverse complement strand
ATATATATATATATATATATATATATATATATATATAATATATATATATATAAATATATAAATGTGTGCATATGTAGGTGTGTATATATGTATAATATAAATACATTTGTATATATAATATATATAAATATACATATATATATATAAAATTATATACATACATATATGTATATATATATACTGTATATATGTGTATATATAAATATACTTATATATACTGTATGTATATATATATATATATATATATATATATATATATATATATATATATATATATATACATACTGTATACATACATACACACACACACACTTATATATATATATATATATATATATATATATATATATATATATATATATATATATATATATATATATATATATATATATATATATATATATATATATATATATATATATATATATTTGATGACATACATAATTATGAGAATGACACTTGCTTATAATATATATATATATATATATATATATATATATATATATATATATATATATATATATATATATATATATATATGCATGTGGAAACCAAAAATGTAGCAGACCTGTTGCATGTTGTAACTCAAAACACACAATTGAATCATTTGTTTATTTTGCCTACTGAACAAGGAGGTATCCTTTGGACTTTTTACATGTTCACAGTTCTATTTTTGTGCCAGATGATAGGAACGAGTCTTTAGAATTAACTGTTACACTGACACTGTGATGTCTTACTAAGTGAATGATGTGAAAGAGCGCGCGAGAGAGGTAACGTGGGATTCAATTAATGTGTTGCAAGACAACATGTATAGTAAACCCCTATGGCGGACTCATTGCCAGCCACTGTTGTTGACTCAGTTGTCAACTTTGGTGTTGGTAAAAGATATTTTCCATGTTTGTGCTGTTAGTGTTTCCTTCTTGTGTGCACTGTATTGTGCTACTTTGTAACATTCGCCTGGGTAATTCTAATATTTCTAAACAAAACTTGTACAGATTAGTATAAGCGCATCAGAACTCAGTGCGTTAAACTTTTTATGCTGTTGGTGAGCTTTGTTCACCAAGTATATATAAATAATAAGTGAATGAACGAGACTTCCTGTGCTACTGAATAAATAGTTTTTGATCCTTGTGATAACTGTGCATTTTCCTGTTTATACCGTCACCTGTAAAGCTGTTTAAAATTAAAACTGCAGAGAAATCTTACCATTCTGTATATCGTCAAGCATTGTTGGGGAACTCGTCACAAATATTCCTTTGCATCATGATTGACTGATTAAAGTATCAGGAACAAAACCTAATGTTCTGAAAAGTATATCCTATGGCATGTGAAGTGTCTTATATGCACCTTGAGACTAGTTTTTTAGTTTTACTTATGAGTACAATATTGATTTTTTTATTTATTTATATCTACTGTATGTGTGAAGCAAATTTATACTGCTGTGTCTCATGTAACTGCATTGCATTGTGTACTAAATAAATAATTTATTGTGTTGAGGAAAAAGATAAGGAGAGCAGAGAATAATAAAACCTCCTAAAATCATAGAAAGCTTATCCCTGTAGTCCATGACAATCCAATTAAAGCCTCACCAGAATTTTATGCTGTGAATTAGGAATCCAGTACAGTACATGAAAGTTTTTAAAGCTTTTTATTTTTAGTATTGTGATATCTGAATGTCAGTGTAATATCCATATGGTTAAAGTCTGTAGATTATGAATTAGTATGCATATTCAAGTCATGGCCGTTTATAATAATCTGGCATGAATTCATGATAGTTTTGGCCAAGGCTAAATTGGAGTGAATATTGATACCTAATATATAGGTAAACAAGACAGATCATAATACAGAAGATAATTTCTTCCTGAATATACACAAATATAAATTTTGAATCAATTATTTTTCATTTTGTTATCCATTTAATTCATGATTATTATTATATATTAAAATTTTCTATATCTTCTTTGCAAAGATATATTTTTCAAACTTTGTTCAAACTCATCATCTTTACTGTGTATTAAATTATGGTCTGATATGGAAGCTTCAAGAGCATTTAAAGGTATTATTGGCATCTAAAGGTAATTCCCTATACATTAGTGAAGTATTATGTGTTACAGTAATTATTAAGGAATCCTTTAACTGGTAATGTAGGTGCCACTCATGAACTGCTCTTTAGCCAATGATTGTTTGCCAATATGAATGTCAAAGAACTGATGAATAAGAAATATATTTTTAAGTACTTGATTTTTGTTGCCTTTGCCAGATGTATTGGTGCCCTTTTGTGCAAAGAATTGTCACCTGCAAGTATAACATTTATAGGTAAGCTCAGGAGCAACCCGGTGAAAGTATAAATTCTACAGTGAAAGCAAGTAGTGCATATATTACATCTCCATGTTATAAAACTTAAGAATGAATGTTTCATCTCATTCTCATCCAATAAAAAGTTTTGGAAATGCATTTGCCATTTGTTACATTACCTAAAATTGCACCCATACCAAGACTATGTAAAATTCCTTCCTGGAAAGCTTTTTCACATAAAACACTAACTGTATGTGATGAATGCTTGATGAAGAAACCCTTAAATCTTTTGGCAAAGTGTTAGTATGTTGTATTTATCGACATCACTTGCAATTGTGGAGATTCTTTTTGTTGCATATTTTCTGTAACTTATGTATGATCAT
Organism: Macrobrachium rosenbergii; assembly: GCF_040412425.1. Lineage (NCBI taxonomy): Eukaryota > Metazoa > Arthropoda > Malacostraca > Decapoda > Palaemonidae > Macrobrachium > Macrobrachium rosenbergii. The sequence continues at coordinate 17,422,822 of NC_089752.1, read as the reverse complement.
TTTTTAAATTATTTTTCAATACATCATCAGTTTTGTCCTCAGAGAGAAATTATGGAGATTCAAATTAAAATAAAACAAGACTTAAACCTACCACATCTCTTAAGTCACACTGCCTGGATTTCCTACACCACATCTTCTGGTAAGCAGCAGAGGGTAATTAACATGGAAACTGCAAGGTAAAAGAAAAATTCAACAATAACCCATTAACCCTGTAGCAAGGGGAGGTTATACAGAAAAAGCAGTGCTACAGTAATTGCCACGGTCATACTTTAACTTATAAAAACAGGATGAACACGTGAAATGCTAACACGAAATTAGCTGTTTCATATGCCTACACAACAATAAATTACATATAAAACTATATATATATATATATATATATATATATATATATATATATATATATATATATATATGTTATCTCTCTAAAATAATATACACCATATATATATAATTTTGTATATATACTTATAAAAATGGATGTATGTGTCTTGTGTGTGTATGTGCCAGCATAACTCTGAAATGCACTGAGCAATTTCAACCAAACATGGTACACATGACTTACTTTTTAGAAATCAGCACTGTGGAATTAAGACATCACTAGCACCAAAGGGGGTGGGGGTGGGAAGGGCTTCCTGAGCGGGCTGGTTGTGCCCGTAGACTTAGTAACTACGAATTTATCATACCTAATTTCTGTATACATATAACTTATTGGGGGGGTAAGACATCAGTGGCACCAAAGGGGGTGGGGTTGGGCAGGTTGTGACAGAGAGAGAGAGAGTAGAGTTGTTAGGGAGAAGAAAGAGGGAAAGAAACAAAGAGGATTGGAGAGAGAGTGAGAGAAAGAAAGAATGAGAGGAAGTGAGAGAGAGAGTGAGAGGGAGAGGAAGTGAGAGAGAAAGTAGAGGGGGTGTTAGGGAGAATAAAGAGGCAAAGAGACAGAGAGGGTTGGAGAGCGGGAGAGGAAGTGAGAGAGAAAGTAGAGGGGGTGTTAGGGAGAAGAAAGAGGGAAAGAGACAGGGAGGGTTGGAAAGAGAGGAAGAGAGAGAGAGGGAGTACATGGAATGTTAGAGAAGAAAGAGGGAAAGAGGCAGGGAGGGTTGGTGAGGGAAAGAGACAGAGAGTGAGAGGGAAGAAGTGATAAAGAGAGAGTAGAGGGTGTTGGGGAGGGGAGGAAAGAGGAAAAAGTAGAGAGAGAGAGAGAAAGTTTATCGTTGTCATTCAGTTATCCCCGGGCAGTGCTGGGTTGGTCAGCTAGTATGTATATATATATATACGGTATATGTATATATATATATAATATATATATATATATATATATATATATATATATATATATATATATAACAACATATATATATATATTATATATATATATATATATTCAAATTTCAGTGTGAATGTGGGCATAATTATTATCCTGTTTTGTTAAGGACCCAGACCTTTGAGGATTATATATATATTATATATATATATATATATAATATATATATATATATATATATATATAAATATATATATATATATATATATATATATATATATATATATATATATATATATATATATATTATATATATATACAAATATGGCACCTAAACCTGAGCCTCAGCTTGCTTGAATGTCGTTGCTGCGTACTCATTGTGAACGGCAATAAAAGAAATTTACTTTTAAGCTCCTTGTTTTGCAAGTACAGTATGTGTGATTATCGTTTTTCTTGTGATAAAAGTTCTAACTAGAGTGTACAGTATAGTCATAATGTAATATGCATGCTGGACATTGTTAAAATGATGCTTATAAAGTATATATTTTTTTTAATGGTAAGTATCAGTATGTTTAGTTGGCTGCCCAGGTTCTAAGAAATTCTGAGATGTTCGGTTAAATAAAATGTATTTCCATGCATACATGTATTATACTTGTATTGTAGAACAGTCGCACTACTACAAATCATTGTTATTAAAAATCTTTAAAAATAGTTCGTACATGAATTTTATTCAAAGGATTTTGTTTCAGTTACTGAGAACATTTTCTGAAACTGTAACGGTATCCATTTGCAAAAGTCAAATAATACAGCTGTATCTATAATAGTAATAATTTTGATAAAACTATTGATTTAGCTTATCCAATGATATAGGACGTATTAGTGTCATCCAATCATATAAAATATAAATATTGCAATCATGCACCATTTGCTTTCTGGTAATGCTTCAATCTCAGAATCTGACTGAGTTTTACCGACATTGTTACTATTCATTGTTAAATGAAGCATAATGCAAAGATACATTTTTGTAAATTAGTAAAGCTTGGTTTTAAAATCTAGTT
>NC_089752.1:17310500-17415500 GCF_040412425.1 Macrobrachium rosenbergii | reverse complement strand
GTATTACCCTCATCATATCTAAGTATGAATCAAGTAAGCATCAAAGGCAAATATGTAGCATTGTCGAACCTTGCCAGCATGCGTACAAGTTGCAATTGCAATTTACCAGCAGAATAGCAACTACTAAGTTGGTCGCATGATTAGAGATGACCCTGGTATCATACCCCCTCCATTTTAAGCACATGAGAAGAGCCAGTTTCAAAGCGTAAGTACAAATGTCAAAATATTTTGTTCAGGTTTATGCTAAGTGCGAAAAGTGGCTGTAACCAGTGTTAGGTAACTGACTGACTACGTGCATGCCAATTTAGTTCATGAGAAGAGAGAAACTATTAAACATTCCACGAGATTTTTGTGCTATCACATGTTAGAGCATGTTTTAAGAATAGGAAGCTAAGGAGCAACTCAATCGAAGAGTTAATAAGAAGAATAATGCCCTTATCCCTTGTCCACGTGATAAGGACAATTTGAAAGTCCCGAACTCCTAGATAGGCACATTGTGTAGGCGACCACCAAGGCTATGATTCCAGCTATTTTCGTATCGCTGGATTTATTCTCTCTCTCTCTCTCTCTCTCTCTCTCTCTCTCTCTCTCTCTCTCTCTCTCTCTCTCTCTCTCTCGATAGGAAAAGCTAGGAAGTATTTAGGAATCTAAATTTCTCCTCTCAAGCTGAGAGAATAGTAAATTCTGATCAGGAATCTTCAATTCCAGGCCACGTGACCCCATTCCTAACCGTCTACCATCTTTAATTTTGAGTTCCATTAAAAATTCCATTGTTATAAACAATGCACACACAGCACTCATAAATAAATGCCTTTCTTTCACTCGCTAAACTTTCGCTATACGTCCGTGCAGATGGCTGCATTTTTTAGAATAAAAAATTTTAGATTCTTTGAGTCGGATATTCCTCCAAAAGCCTGCAGTATTCCTGTAAATTTATTTATTGAAGAATTTCATTCTGATTCATTACCGTGGGGAAGTCTCCAAGCGTGGGAAAAGGGGTTGCCCAGGCAAACGCCAGACAAGCGGTCAAGAGTCCTCCCCAACCCGCCTGACTCATTCATTGATGGCAGATGTCACGAGACCAGAAGTAAACATTAGAGTACTATTATATTAGTCACATGCGAGCTAACGTTTGTTTTAATAATGGAGAATAACAATTTCTTTCCTTCCCCACGTATAACCTTTCGGCAGTCTGGACTGCCCGTACATGATAAGTTTAAGCATTTTTGTCTTACCCTCGCATGTTGGAGATTTGAATATTCGATAGGATCGAATTTAAATTATTTTGACAGTGCAAAGAAAATTTCCTTTACACACCGTAACTGTATAACCCTGTAAGCCTTTTTATTAGTTCTGCTGCATCTCTCTGCAAATAATACATACACAAAGGCTTACGTTAGCTTGGACTAATTTTCGTTCATACGAACGGCTGAGTCTTAGTCTTATTCAGACATTAATTTTCGTTCAATACGAACGGCTGAGTCTCAGTCTTAATCAGACATTAATTTTCGTTCATTACAAACACCTGAGTCTGTTTTATTCAGGCATATTAATTTTCGTTCATTCGAATGCCTGAGTCTCAGTCTTATTCATACACATTAATTTTTGTTCATTACGAACGGCTGAGTCTCAGTCTTATTCAGACATATTAATTTTCATTCATTATGAATGGCTGAGTCTCAGTCTTATTCAGACATTAATTTTCGTTCATCACGAACAACTGAGTCTATTCAGACACCCAGAATCTGTTCACTTCGAACAATATTGAGTCTCTTCTGACATATTGAACCTGTTCACTCAAGCAGCCCTGAGTCTTTTAGACATATTGAAACTGTTTCTTCACGAATTTTGATTGGTATTCAGACACCCTGAACCTGTTCATTTTGAGCAACACTGAGTCTCTTCAGACATATTGAACTTGTTCACTCGAACAGCCCTGAGTCTTTTAGACATACTGAAACTGTTTCATCACGAATTTTGAGTCGTATTCAGACACCCTGAATCTATTCATTTCAAACAATATTGAGTCTCTTCAGATATATTGAACCTGTTCACTCGAACAGCCTTGAGTCTTTTAGACATACTGAAACTGTTTCATCACAAACAAACTTGAGTCTTTCGAGACACCCTGAGTCTTTTTCAGACACCCTGAGTCTTTCAAGACACCCTCAAATTTGAGTCTTTTGAGACATATTGATTATCTAAAGGGTCAAGCCCATACAAGCATTATCTCAAGATGTCTACGACATCCAGAGCCCAGCAAAATGAGGACTTCAATTTCTACATGTCCGCTGGAAAGGACATGGGACTGTCAGGACTAGCCCTGAAGGACTGGGTCCAAGAGAGAGTAGACGATGCCAGGGCGGAAAGAGAGGCAAGAAGAATAGCCAGGGAGAAAAGAGAAGAGGCAGAAAGGCAGGAAAAGGAGAAAGAAAGAATAGCCTGGGAGAGACAAGAAGAGACAGAAAGGCAGGAGAGGGAGCAAGACAGGCAGGAGAAGGAGAAAGAAAGAGAAGAGAGGGAGAAAGAAAGAGCTCATCAGCTTGCAATGGCAGCCCAAGGGGTGTGCAACACACCAACGCCCTCTCCACACTCAATCCTCAGCAGTGTAGGTTCCCTCATAAGAAAATGGGATGAAGCCAGGCCTGAGCTTGGCTCGACCATGTGTGAAAGGTCTGACGACCTATCAGCTCTACTGAAGAAGTGTCTCTGATCCTGGGACGGCACCTTGAAGGGAAAGGTGCCATTGCATTCAATGCTCTCCCACCTGAGGATCAAGGAAATCTCACCCTTGTCCACCAAGCCATCATAAAGGCTTTTGAGATAATTCCCGACCATTGGAGGAGAAGATGGAGAAATATGCCCAAAGAGTCAGGCCAAACCTGGTCTGAGTAGATTTTTAAAAAGATCCAAGCCTTAAAACGATGGCTAGAATCTCTCAAAGCCATAAGTGCAGAGGAAATCCTCAAACTCTTCCAGCCCAAGGACTTTTTACATTATGCCCTGGCCACCCATCCATGTGACAAATCACCTAAGACAGTGGTCAAGTGCTGTTGTTGGGCTGACATTTGGGATACACATCATCCCCATCTTAGTTCCCATGGACGAAAATTATATCCCTCCTTGCCTGCCTCAACCAACTCCCAGCAACCTCCCAAGAATGGGCAGCCCCCCAAGAAACCTATGTGTGGGTACTGTAAGAGAGCAGGAGACCCCACTGAACAGTGATGCTTGAAGGCTGAGAATCAGCTAGAAAATCTCTCTATGTCCTCAAATGGGACAACACCCTAACAAGCCGCACCAGAGGTGTGGACAAAAGGTAAAGGGCCTGCTCCTCCAATGGGACAGTGCCAAGTAAAGATTATAGCCAGACTTATTGTCCCGCCTGCAAAATTTATGGGCACTCGGCCCAATGGGCAAAATGCCCTAATAATAAGTCAAGTAAGCCCGCCCTTGCCTTGGCAGTCACTGACCCGACATCCTTAGGTCCTCCAGCCCAGGATCCCATATATGTAGCACCTCCCCGAGGTAGATGCCCTGCCAGCCAGGTCAAGGCATTTGATGACTGGCACGCAAATGTCCCTCATAAAGGAAGACAAAGTTCCCATTAGGTTGCAGTAACAAGCGTAAACTGTGCGACTGGGGTATCAATCACCTTAGGATGATACTTCCTACTGCCAAGTTGAGGATAACGAGACCTCATATATCAGAAATCTGTGACCTCGCAGTAGCTAGATACATTCCTGGAGGTTATGACCTCCTCCTGGGACAAGATTTCCAGTCCCTATTTAACTTACAGCAATATGTTGACATAGTATCTTTGCAGATGATCGCAAGCTGAGTAATACATTGCCTGGTCCGAGTGGCATATCTGCAGACTGCAGGCCAATTTCTATTTTCCCTGTGCTCTCCAAAGTTGCTGAAAACTTATTTTTAAGCCACTATATAAGTATGTGGAATCTAAAGGATTGTGAGATGAGAGTCACTATGCATAAAGGAAGCAGTTAGGTACCTGCAATGCTCTTTAGACTTGATATGCCATTTGCAAAAGAACTGTGATAAGGGTTTTGAGAGCAGAATAATTCAAATAGATTTTAGTGCTGCTTTTGATTTAGTAAATTACAAGGCACTTATTTATAAACTTCAGAACCTTGGAGTGGGTGGATATGTTTTAGGATTACTTCAATATTTCCTTATAGGTAGGTTTCAGCAAGCTCTGTTGATGGGATCTTTAGTGAATCAGGACCTATTGAGTCTGGAGTTCCACAGGGTAGTGTTCTTGGTCCACTGTTATTTTTAGTGTATACAAGTGATATGGTTGGCCTGGAAAACAGGATTGTTCAGTGCCAATGATGCAACACTTGTGGGCATAGTAAAGTCTCCACTTACGAGAAATGAAGCTGCCCTTAGTCTCAATCATGACATGGAGCGGATTAGTGAATGGCGTAATTGGTGGAGTGTGAGGCTGAACTCCAGTAAAACAAAAATACTATTGAGAGCAGATCTCATACAGATTTTCCACCCCATCCTTCCCTTAAGTGGATGGGACTTTGCTGAATTAGTCTGAAGCTTTAACTATTCTAGGCCTAACTTTTGACTCACATCTTACTTTTGAGAAACATCTAATGAGGTGTCAGCAAATGCCACATGAAAGTTGGTATTGTTCATAAGGCCTCATTTATTTATAATACAGTAGCGATAAAATCATTGCAACCGTTTCAGATCATTTGTCCTTCCTTTACTAGAATACTGTTATCCAGTGTGGATGTCTACTTCTTCCAGAGTGTTATCTCTTTTAGAGTGATTCATGGTGGTAGGTTTCTGTTTCAGAATATCAGCTGTTATGACTTGAACCATCGACGGATGGTCTCGTTTGTCAATTTTTCATACATTATATTTAAACAGAGATCTTGCACACTCACAATTGACCCCTGATCCCTTTTCTTGCCGAGAGCAACCAGATTTGCTGAAGAGCAGCATCAATATGCAGTAACTATGCCTAACTGTCAAACTTATCAGTTCCAGAGATCCTTTATTTCTCACACCATTGGATTGTCAAACAGTCTCCCTGAGGAAGTCGTGCAATTGGAACTCCAGAAGTTCAAGCAATGATGCAATGCATTACTACCCTAATACAATTCTCCTTGTATTTTATTAATTTACTTGTATTTTTATCTATTTATCTATTAATTTTATATATATATTTTTTAAGTGATCTCTTCTCTCTATATTTCCAATTGCCTTCTGTTACTTCTTTCTAATGAACACCAAATTCTTTAGAAGCTTGAATTTCAAGTCAATGACCCCTGTGGGATTGTTCTTGTTCCATGTGAATGGGGTTCATCTTCTGAATAACTATAATAAAGAAATGATAGAGCACACACTGCATGCGAGATACACTGTGGGAAAAGGCTACACACAGACTGTATGGAGTGCAGTACTGCAGTTATGTGGTTGGGTGGATGCTGAGCAGAACTAAGAATAATTCATGGGTACTAGCGTCTCCTAACGCTTTATTTTTATCATGTTTTCCCTTGTTGATATGCCACATGCAATTTTAATTTTGTCTAACAAAATTTTTTTACCACACAGCTAACTGCAGGTACAGTAATTGGATCAGAGGATAAGGGATCAGCAGATAATGGGATCCAACTGTACTAGTGAGCGAACTAGAACATCTCTCATGAATGTCATACCACAGCATGAACATCCTTTTTTGTATATGATTGGTACAGCACTATGCACACACTTTCCCTTAATGGACGGGCATCATCATATGAGTCTCTATAGCAGGTTTTGAGTGATGGACAGGCTAATATTAGGTGCCACACGATTTGGATGAATTTAGCGTGAAGATGTTCACAGCACTTCAATGGTCGATAAATGACTTATGGCAACTGTGTAGTTCAGCACAGGACAGAATGGGTGGGGATTAGTGTGCCTTAAGACTTGATGGGGGAATATATTGCTACTCTCTATCCCATGACGTCCTTTTATTTACTTGCTCATAAATATACCCAGGGACTGCTGTTGGTTTTAGTTCTTATCTTTTACAAAAGTATGTCGGCCTATAATTGTAATTTTGCAAAGAAAAGTGCAAAGAAATATTAGAACAAACATGTATACCTCACAAAAAGTTACTGCATCTCCCCATCTCAGTTTACAACAAATATACTCAGAATTTGTTACTGATTTTAGTTCTTATCTGTTATAATATTGCCTGAGCTGTAATTATAATTTTACAAAATAAAATAAATTATTAAAAAAACATGTATAACTTGCTAAATTAGCATATTTTTACAAGTCTCTTGTAAAAGAGGGCCCCCAAAGAGGGTTGTAAAGTCACTTCCAACTTCCCGTGAAGGGTGGGGAAAAATTTTCAGAATTTTTGTTCTTACACCAAGTGCATTTGCATATCTTTCTCTTTCCATTGATTTTTTCTTTTAAATTGGTCAACCTTACAGTTTGCCCAGTCTGGGGGTGTGTTTAATATATATTTAGCCCATCCCTTAAGGGTTAACAAAGGGGAGGGTTGCTCAATCCTGAGCTTCAGAAGAAGCATAGGCTATGTATGGCCAATCAAGAGAGTGGGTGTGGCACTATCATGTAAAAACAATTCCAGGTCAATGGAGAACCACTAGTAGACCTGGATGCAACACAACAGCACATCAACAGATCCTAGCACTCATAAGTACTGTAAGAGAAGGCCTTTCACATGTGAATCCCTTGCCTTTGTGCGTACAGTCCAAGGACTATACAAACATTGAATGATAGGGTAGTGCTGACTCAACCCGACAGGCTTAGAGAAGCGCAAGTGAAGAGCCAATTCACCTATCACACACACAGAACAAGCATTCCTCTTATATGTGAAGAAATGGAAAGGCTCAAGATGTTTGCACACAGTACTGGACATGCCAGACACTGGGTGAGCAGATTGCCATGTACACCCTGCATGTTGCATGTATACACAGTCCAAAGACAACCACCATACTGAGCACATGGTAACAATGGCTCTACCACAAATGGGTGACAGATCTGTTCCTGTACCTGTTCCCTAGACCAAAGTTACCTGCTAAATGCAAATGCCAAGGAAGACTTGTACTTGAAACAAAGTTTAGAGTCAAGTGCCAGCCAGCCCATACAGTTCCCTATACAGGTGCTTGATAGCAGCCAAGCTAGAAGAGGTTAAACGGGAATTTAGGCCAAAGGCCATTCATTTTATAGTTATTTAAATTAGTTTTACCAGACCACTGAGCTGATTAACAGCTCTCCTAGGGCTGGCCCGAAGGATTAGACTTATTTTACGTGGCTAAGAACCAATTGGTTACTTAGCAACGGGACCTACAGCTTAAGATTTTAAAGGTGTAGCTGGAGGAAAACTGCGCAGTTGCACTATGATACAGTTGTTAGGAGAGTCTGGAAAGTAAGATAGAAGGCAGAATATGAAAGGAGATACAGTAAAAGGAATGAAAGCTATGGGACAAAGGGATGCCATATAGAACCTGAAGTAATGCCTGCATTGTACTGCTTGAGGTGCACTGATAGCACTACTCCTTACAAGGAGAGGGTACAGGGGAGTGGGCATTCATACCATCAAGCACTTGCACGTCCTAAACCTGTGGCAAACCATGAGCTGAGCATGAGGTGGCATGGTCACACATGAACAGACCATCTCAGAGCTCATGCACACTGAGCAGGCATATGTCACGTGAACCCCTTACTGGTATGTAAACAATCCAGAGATCTAACACCCACCAAATAATCAGGCAGCACTGGCTCAACAGGTGTACCTGCAGGAAGTATGGGAAGGAGAACCTACCCCTCTACTTGCCTATGCATTGTTTTCACTTTATACCAGTTACTGGCAGTGACCAAGATGCATGGGCTCTACCTAGTGCATTTCCAGAGAGACACAGAAGGAAGAGCTAATCCTACTACTTGCAAGCTTATAGTCCAGAGACCAGGTACGTGCATAGCAAGCAGGCCATGCTAGCTCAACCAAGTGTTGTTGGGGAAACATGAGAGGAAGAGCAGTTCTTGTGTCCAAATGAGCCAGGACAAGGTACCAGCATCCAGTCAAGAAAACATCAATTCTGAAGTGATAAACACCTAACTACTCTAGCCAAAAGCTACTTATTTATAAATCTTAAAACTTCAGACTAAAAAGCCAACATAAGATTCACCAATTAAAAAGCTCTCTAATGAAAGAGACATTTTTATAAACAATCATTCACCACTACTCCCAATTACAGCAAACACAATTTTCGAGTCAATAATTACACACATTTCCTCTATTACCAGAACACTCTCCCTGCATAAAACAAGTCTGTACACAATAGTACTACCTATCCTAAAATTGTGCATGTACTCAAACATTAAAAGCAACACACAATAAACTTATGACAAAAAATTCCATAGCCATCAGACATAAGAATTGCTGTGATACTGTCTAATAAACCAAGCTAAATATTCACTAGCACCCCACAACAGAGCAAAAAGAATTTTTCAGTCAATAAATACTGACATTTCCTCTAATACTACAACTCCTCCCCTTCCCCCCCAAGTCATATGTAAGGCTTATGTCTGTACACAGCAATGTCCTATCCATCAAAACTTTACCCATATATAATTCTAAAGATCAAAAGCAGCACAGCAGAATATATAAGACAAAAGGCTCCTAATATCCATCTGGAAATTTGCTGAGATATCATCTAATGAACCAAGCCAGTTCTCTTTACTCAATAATGTTTTAGTTTTCACACACAACTACCTATAAAATAGGTAACAATTAAGACTAAAAAAATATGATATCACTGATATTTATAATTTTCAGTCACTCAAGGGGTGCTAAGAACTCTTCAAAATTTTTGTCCTAAACATCCCTTTGTCCAATAGGTCAAGTTTACATTTCACAATTTATATGAAGCATTTAATATTTTTTAAACTTATTGGATGACTACACCAATGGCTATTAAGCTTTGGCACTACACATGTAGCTAAAGAAACTGCAACTATTCTGACTTACTCAAAGGTGCCTGTTCCTGTCAAGCGGTGTTTCACCAACTCTATACCATCACCTTTAATAAATGACAGGTTTTATAGAATAAAAATAAATCAGACACACTGTTGGCCTATGGTGCTCTTCATTCCAAAATCAGTACCATGTTGAAGTAATATTACTCAATACTCAAACTGGTCACACTCATTTGATTCATGGGTAACTGATGAATGCTTCACTTGAACCAATCCCAGAATGCAAAACAACACTTGCCAATAAACATATTTCAGGTGACTGTCCATTTTTCAACACAGTGAATACCAAGTTTTGGTAATAAATCACTGCAAGGTATTTAACAGAATAACTATCATTTCCAGTTCATCTAACTTAAAATCTTAAGGAATTACGATAATTTAAATAAAATTTATCATTTCGTTTTCACATGGGCAGCTTCATTTCAGCTTCTTTAATGTGACATACTCCACTATCTCAGAACAAGACAACTGAAAAGACTATTAAGCAAAAACACTTCAGGCAAGCCCTACATTAGTTAAAAAAAATTAACGATGTGGTCTGGTTGAACTATTTTTAAGAAGCAACTGAGTCACCCTTCCAGTTAGTTAGTCAGTTATAAATGATTTGTTTAACAAGACCTCTGAACTCTTTTAGGGTTCTTCTCGGGCTGGAATTCACCCTTCCAGGCTTGCAAAGAATTTGTTCTTCAAGAAGCAAGGCAAAGTTAAATAAGTTGGAGAGCTGGGGGAGAGGAGGCCAAAGGAAAAGAGCCAGCAGTACTGTCTATTAAGTCCAGTAAAGAGTTGTCATCATTGAAGGAATCTAGAGTAAAATAGTTTACTTTCTGACAGCAAAAGTGAAATACAAAACAGGATTCTCCTACCTCCCACTCAGTAAGAAATTCTTGTATTAGGCCAACAGATACAAGAACTTATTTTTATCATGTAATTCATCATGACCAATGATTCACATATCTACTCTTGAATACAGCCTCTAGGAAGAGACTGAGAATGAATGAAAAGTAAAAAGCAGAAACTAATACAGATGGGAGCCTCAGGAATACTGATAAGAACCATTAGCACTCTCTATAAAGTGCTTTGAAAGGCACAGTGCAGGCACTGAAAATTAATGAGAAGCAGGAGCACAGGAGTTTACTGCTCTGGATCATATGAGGATGGAGGCTGAGTGCCATTTTATTTATTCTCCTCCAAAAAATAAGTTTCTATCTTATTGCATTAAAAATCTCTCTGACCTTAATTTTTGAGTGGTAACTACAAGTTGGCAAAGGATGTAAACATTTGCTCAGACTGTATGTAAAATTGAAAAAAAAAAAAAAAAAAGGCATTCAATTCACAAGCTAGTCAGTGGATGTTACACTGCCTGAGCAGTCCCGGTTTATGGCGGGTCCGGCTTGGCGTTCGAGGAGATTCTGGCGCTTTTCAGATATATGTCGGAAATTATTTCCGGTTTACGATGCATGTTTCTGGGGTTCTAACGGTCACGTGATCGATGGAAAAATATGGCTCAAAACAACGAATAATAATCAAAATTTTGGAGGTTTTGATGAAAAACTCAATAAAAATGCAGTTTACATCGTATTTCAATACACCCAGAGCATTAAAAGTAAGGTTTCTTAAGTTTTGACAATTTTTGATGATTTTCAGTTTATGTTTACTTGACTGGCGTAAGAACAGAACCATCATCATAAACAGGGGACTGCCTGTATAACAATAATAAAGGTCTGGTGTCTAGTTCTATGAATTTCATACGTAATAGCTAACAAATATACTCAATTCTGTATAATATGGCTATAAGGCAAAAACATGTCTTGAGATATGATACCAAATTCCACCACCAATTATATGATAATGACAAAATAAAACAGGCACGAGATAAAAGCTCAAGTCTAATAACAGGCAAGAAGATAACTACTGACAAGATAATCTGGACTTCAGGAGTTGGTCCAATCTCCTGAGGCCACCAGATTACTGTAGTTAAATGTAAGCAATAGTTACTACTTTTCAAGACAATACTATCTGCTGCTCATCAACTGATATTACTACTATTTTACTTGTTCATGTCATCATCCACTATAAAAGTGTTTCCTCTGAAGTTCGGAAATAACCTTTATCAGATATGTTTTCCACTACCAAGACTTAACTACTGTAGAGCTTTGGAGAGAGAAATACTTATACACCAGTCACCACTCAAATTTAAGAGTATATAAAACACAAATTAGCATACTTTATTAAAATTACCTTTAAGTTTACGCTCTGCAAAAGGAAATTTTCCTAATAATAATTGCCCCATCTACTCAAGATCTTGAATGCTAACTACTTTTCACAACAAAAATAAAAACCATCATATTCCTTACAGTAGGCTTTTCATTTCCTTAACATTCAAGTGACTTTCTGAAGACATCTTCCTCAGTGATCAGCATTAAATAACTAATGAAAGACCTCAATTCGTCACTGCTACTGCCTTTCTCAATGTCCATCACCTTATTTGTTCTCAGTAATTCACACCTTCTCATATAACAACCTAAAATGTAAAATTCACTTTAGTTGTGAATGAATTTCTCAATAATTGTAGGTAAATCACTTTATGGTTAAATGAACATGTAAAAACACACTAAAATGTCTCAAACAATATCAGTCTCACCAACTGCAAGTAAATTCCAAGGTAATAAATTTCAACACTGAATAAGTAAAACACACTGAAAATACATAATCCATTTACTTTTTCTTTATGCAGTAATGCAATAAAACTTCTAGAACAGAATACATCAAATGTGGAAAAGGTACTTTCCAAGGTACTTTCCAAAGTCCTTTCATTAGAAACTCAAATTTCTTTTCCATTACTGTATTGTAAACCAGTAACTGTCAATTACACATAAAAAGAAAGGGATAAAGAAAATGCTATCACTTGAGTGTACTCAGTATAAAAAAATACCACTAGCAACAACATGCACAACAGAACACATCGTTTTGTTAAATACTATAAATGCTTTTCCTCTCATGAACTATCTCAGCATATTCTATTTTTCCTGAACTTTTCTGATTTCCCCTTCGAATTCTCAAAGAATATGTTTATATTAAAGAGGCTTTACACAGCAAACAGTACTAACTGATACCAAGGGAAAAATTTAGTTATGCATTTACAGAGCACAAGTGATACCATGTAACTACATAATTATTTATTACAGTTATAAAAGTTACAACCAAATTATAGATTAATTGCAACTGTTCATTCCCATAACATGATCATATGTGAAATACATCTTTTGAAAGATTCATTTTCATTGAGTAGAATATGGGATTATAATAGTTATATCCTCCCATATCATAGCCAAAACTCCCAATTGGGAACCTAAACATAAATTTACAAATCACACTTGTTAAAATTTACTATTCTTTCTAATAATGTACAAATCACACTTCCAAAATCATTATTTTACCTGATGAAGAACCAACATTCAAGAAAGACTTACTCTACCTCACAACTTTTTCTATTAGTTAATCCTACCACAGGTTTACCAATTAACACTGAATGATTCACTCAGTCTTAATCCTCTCAGAATACATAATGCATAGCTCATACACTTATGTTAATGAACATGCACATTGCACAGAATCACTTGCTCAAATAGCAAGAAAAGAAAAAGACTTTACTTAAAAAGGCAGCTGTGTGATCCTTAAAAATGTTTTTCAGGGCCTTTTTACTGCAAGTACAAAATAGATACTGGACTTTCAAGCACACAATATTAATCTTATGGTGTTTTACAAGTATTAAAAAAGATTCTACTGCAATATAGGTGCTTTTAAGTATTCATAACCAAACATTTCTGATTCTGATATAAGTATATACAAATTTACAACCGTCCAATGCTTGGATATGCAATTCAAATCCTGATTTTCAATCTGGATTATGTCTCTAACAACCCAAGTCACTTGTACAAATAAATATCAACAAGTCCTACTTTTATTCTGCTTCTTTTATCTGACAGGTCTTATGAATAATTCCTATGATGATAAAAATTATCACTGAAATAAATAGCATATATGCATGCATCATCTATTAACAATATAGACAGTAATATTTAGTTCCCTACAAAACAATTATATACAGTACACTGAAAACTATATATCTAAAAATTTGTAAATAATATAAGTTTTTCAAAATAAAAGAATTCGGAAATCATGTAAATAGATTTTTTAATTCAAATTTATATTATATTTCAAATGTGAAATACTTTAAACTAAAGCATTTACTTCCTTATGCTGAGGAGAGGATAAAAATGAAAGCATACAGACACACACGTATAAGTATACTAATGGGTCTGGTTATGCTCCCACAATACTGGTACTGCATTTAAAACATCAGATACAAATTTCAAAATCAGATACATAAAAAAAATTACAAACCTTGTGTAGCTACGACTAGCTATCAAAACATATTTCGCTGTTTGTTGTAAACTAATGACAGTTCGTGGTTTTCCTTCATCTATGTATCTGGTATTCCTATGAAAATCTTAGGTTTTCAGTGCATAGGCAGCAATTGAATTTAGACTTGAACAGTACCTATAAAACAGGTAGCTTGGTGATATCAGGCGGTAAACTTGTAAGGTCTATAATATTTGGTGGCACTTCGTAAGTCTGACAGAGCACATAAAACTCCATCACTCCAAACATCACGTAAAGAGATCACCTGCTGAGGGAAGCGGAGCTAGTCCACCTCTCTTAATGCTGATTAACTTTTGATATATCAGTAGATTTATCAAACATGCTGGGCTCTTCTCTCACTTTTTTTACTTTTCCCTGTTTAAGTCTGTGCTCCTGTAAAATAAAAGCAAAAAAACTTTTGAAATAGGTAGAGTACGCAGTGCTAATAATACTGAAACAATTGTTAAAAATCTTCATAAGTAATAACAGAATCACACTAAAAGCTCTCAGCTTAAATTCATTACCCAACTTATCACCCAATAATGGATTCAAGGGGGATGCAGACAATTACAATAGGCAAATAAAGGAATAACCCAAGTTTAGCTCATGTTAGACTATCCCCCCCCCAAAAAAAAGACCTAACCTTGCATCTCATGTTAGGCTATCCATAAAAAACAGCCTAAGCTTGCATACCATAAAAACAAACACAAATTTACTTTCAACACTTAAGTTCTTTGAATATGATCAACTTATAAAAACAAGTGACACATGATGAATTCTCTGAGGTATAAAAATCAACCAGTGAGTACTTGAGAGAGAGAAGAGAGAGAGAGAGAGAGAGAGAGAGAGAGAGAGAGAGAGAGAGAGAGAGAGAGAGAGAGAGAGAGAGAGAGACTCTGAAGTATCAAGCAGTTTTTAAACAGTTACAAATGAACAAACAGCTAACAAAATCTAAATGCAATATCTAATAATTTTATTGCAGTCAGGACTCATATAGGCATGCAAAACCTACTGCCCCCATATGAATTCTAATTTAAGTTACAATTGACCAAAAAGTGAACAAGAACCAAATGCAATGCCCAGTTTTTTTGTTTGTGTCAGACGGACAAGCAATTCCTGTTGTGTCTTATACATCTTCAATATTTCGCTCGCATGACATTATTGAATAATCATTACCAATCTCCATATCCAAAGGTCAATCCCAAGCAAGTGTGCTTGCCTTTTTGCCAGAGAGAGAGAGAGAGAGAGAGATTAAACAATTAAAACTGATGAATAAACCTAGGAAAGCCAATATCCAATCATCTACAGCACTCTGAAATTTTTATCAAACCATGATTTCATTGTAACAGATGAAGGCATATTACCTCTAATGTCTCTTCTGCTTGAGCCAGTAAGTCCTTTTGGTGAGCTATATAATCATGGAGCATTCGCGCCACAGCTTTCCGCGCTTCCATTTCTTCAGCTAATCTTTTGTTATAAGCTTCAAGCATTGCTAAAGCTTCTTCAACTTTTTCACTTAATGCACGACCTTGACTTGTATCTGAAAAAAAATTTAAATCAAATAGGTTAGATAAGTACTGCCCTCAAATACACCAACTCTTAGGGTTTTCGAAGTTCTACTCACAGTTCTGTTGATCTACTACATTTGTACAAAAGGCAGAGACTACATTAAACTGATGTCTTTTGAGAACTAAAATGCCTCATAATAGGTTTCCAACTGAGCTTGTTTAAAATCTTGTGAGAAAATTTTAAAACAGTAACATCCTTCAACCAAATTTAACTTCAGTATGAACTGAAATTTAATAAACTTCAATTTGTAATTCTTCTGTTACTGCATTGATCGAACAAGTAATCATGCAGCATTTATTCTGAAGACCATGGGCCTTGCTGCCAAACATCCTACTACAAACACAAACTTTGCTGATATGGTGATTTATCAATACGTTTGTTGATATGGTGATTTATCAATAAAAATTTTATAATTAAACAATGCCTATGAATTTATTACATACATTAAATTAATATCACAGGTTACTTTGAATTGTTATTTGCTACTTATTTCTGTATTCCTGATGGCAACCTGCATATTTTACCTGTTCGGTAATAAAAGTGGGCAATGTGATGGAAAAATATTAATGTAAAAAAAATTATGCACCTTTTATTCAACGTTTCTGATGGTCCATCATTGTCCCTACTTTTATTTCATTGTGACTTTAAATAAATTATTGTTAAGAGCTGTCAGTGGTGCATGTAACAGAAAGCCTGAGCATTCCAAAATTTATCTCAATAGACCGACTAGTCTGCATGCATTCAAATGATTTTGTTTGCTTGGTTTCTACCTATGTTACTGGGAAAACTGTTGTGTCTTGTGTGATTACTTTCATGGATATACTGAGGATAATAAGACCCTTTCCTTTTGTTAAATCTTGGTATATTGTTAGAAGTACACTTGAAGTCCTTATGCTTTATGAGGACTGCAGTCCTTATTGTCAGAAAGAATGAAACTATACTGTATCTAGTGTCATTCCCTCTGACAATGAAGACAGTAATCTCTGTAAAGCCTTTTGGATTTTAAGTGTATCTTTAACAGTACTGTATACCAAGATTTAAATAATTAGAAAAGTGTCTTGTTTAATCCTCATCTATAAAGAACTGTCATAGTCTTCACAAGTAATAATAATATATTTTTGCCCCTTTCCTATTTTAATCTCCAAGGTATTGGCCTACATTAGTTTACATACTTTTCTTGATGTGACTAATATAACTCTGCGTCTCAGCTACACTATTCTACTGTTCTGTTCTTGTACCTTGTTGAATCCATCTATTCAACAAACTATTTACAGTATTGCTCTAAGTTACTGAGCAATTCTTTGAGGTACCACCACACCATATATTACTATTACCTAATGGCATGTGTCAGTTGCATCTTTTATGTAAACAAAGGTTGCTGCCATATTATTCTCTACACTCCCTTAACACTCCACCTTACTTCTTTTTTGTGATAATCATTCTGAGACTGTTTGGCTGCCAATGAAATACAGTTAGACATAGGTGTTTACTTGAAAGTATCAAGTAAGTATCATTACTTATTTGCTAAAGTATAAAACTAACCTAATCAATATACAAACTGCCTTTATTCTCAGTCACAGCTGAGTGGGCAACCTCCATTACTCCATGAATGCTAGAGAGAATTTGACAAGTTTTAAATCTTCACTTAATTTATAGATCATACTTTATTATCTCTGCATAATTGGTTACTAGGAATAAAGGCTCTATGCTGTATATTTTTAAGACCTGGGAGAAAACTGAGTACTTACTAAAATAAATGATAACTATACATGGTTAAATAAAATAGCAAATGCACTTCAATACCAACTCAACAAAAAGATATTAAGAATCAAAATTTTCACTGTGCTACTACCTTTTTGGACAACCTTAAAAAACAAAAAAGCTCTGTTTCTAATGCGTAGCTGTACAATACACCTTATAAATAACATCCTGCTGGACAAGGATGGTATTCTTAGACTGATAGATGATACGGGTCACTTATTGAGTTAATGAGTTCTTAGACTGTTTGATGATAAAGATTATTTAAGGTGTTCTTTGATAGTCTGGTGACAAAGACCATTTAAGATACTGAAAAAGAATGTTTTTCAGATACATTATATGGATTAGTAACATATTCAAACTTCAACTTGATAAATATACACTGGCCAATTTTAGCACATCATATAGCACAAAATGCTTATCAAGTATAAACCTCACCAACAGAGCTCAAACCTTTGTCATTCCTCACCTTATCATAAAGTGTTTATGGATCTGCAGAATTTATGACCTAAACTCTTTACTACAGGATTTTCCTCTGACTAAAAAATCACCTATTAATTCTAATTTGTGTTTTTCAAATGGTTCATCAAACATACAATGCTATGTGCTTTTAGTGAGTGCATATGCATCAGAAGTCTGTTTAGTTAATTAACAAACACTTAGCAACATTCTGGTGGACAAAAAAAAAAAAAAAAAAAAAAAAAAGGAAGTGTGCCTTAGTTTTTACCAGACCTGAGCGGTGCTAGCTCTCTAGGGCTGGCCCGAAGGATTAGGCTTATTTTATGTGGCTAAGAACCAATTGGTTACTTAGCAATGGGACCTACAGCTTATTGTGGAATCCGAACCACATTTTTAGAGAGAAATTAATTTCTATCACCAGAAATAAATTCCTCTAACTCTTCATCAGCCGGCCGGGGACTCGAACAGGTGAGAGTAATTTATGTACTAGTTTCAAGCATGAGTGAGGGAACTTTTTATGCTAAACAATGTTACAATGTTAGCATTATGGCTTATTCCAAGTCAAAACTCATTGAACCCCACTTTGAGAGAGAGAGAGAGAGAGAGAGAGAGAGAGAGAGAGAGAGAGAGAGAGAGAGAGAATAAAAAATAACTTTGAAATGAAATGTTCTTGTTTTTTCTATTTCTTGCCATCTGCAGGGGGAGGAAGAGGGTCTCAAAGAGCCTAGGAATCCATGTGAGATATGTTTCAGCTGCCCACTGCCCCCCAAAAAGGGGGGGGGGACATTATTACAAAAATTACATACCTTAAGTAAAAGCAACTGAATAAAAATTATGAAAAGCAGTTGGAACTAACTGCCAAAAGGCCCTAATGTACTACTAAATCAATATATATTTATACTTTCCAAGGCAACTATATCTACAGTATTGTCGTCAACAAAACGTAACTTTTTGTGCCATGAGAAAATTCAAACTTTAACCTAATATTCTAAATCTACTATAATTCCTGGTAGGTAGTATGTCAGGTCAACAGACTAATCTAAACAGCTCATTAAATACTCAGTAAAAACAGATATCAAGATGATAATGAGACACTGTTGATGCAATCACATGACAATTTTTTCTATCATCTCAATCACGTGACAAATTTTTCTGTCATCTCAGTGTCCTAACTGCAAGTGTAAAGCTGATAAAATTGTCGTGACACTACATGGTAGAGAATGGTCTTCAGTATAGGTCTGTATGTATTTGTGATAGCTTTGACAGTTTCACCCTATTTTGTACCCAAAAACTTGTCTGTATCCATTTGTATGTATCCATTTGTATATTTACTTTTAGTATGTGAAGAACACTTCTGCTCTTTCTCTCCTGCCATCATATCTTTGGTTCCATATTAATTTTGAATGACTTATCATTCTTGTTCTTTAAACTTTTTTTTACTTAGAATTTTGCATGAAAGAATTATACACTTAAGCTCTACAAAACACTTTGTTATAAAAAGAGTAAGTGCAAAGTATTAAGTTGGCAGAAAATGTAAGGGTGACTTGAGCAACACCAAATTATTATTATAATAATTACAGTTCAACCAGACAATTCAGCTAACATTTGACTGTGAGAGTTGCCTCATAGGGTATGTTCTTAATAAATGAATCTTATTATAGACACTCTCAAATGGCCCAATTTCTCAAGCATCCATTTCCTAATCTTGATATCTGTTGCTGGTTCAAACTGTGCAATTACATAAAATATGATCAAATGTAACTCTTGTTCTGCAATTTCTGCACTTGGGAATGGGTCCTGTTGGTCATTCATCACACACCCATGGATCACATTAAAGTGTGACCCATACAAAGAGGGATAAAATTATTTTTAAGTGGCATTCTTTTTGGAATGAAGAAAAAGTTTTAGATAAAAAAAATTTACAAGAATAGGTATTCCTTATCTAAGCATCATGTTTGCAGCCTTTTCTGCTTCATCAGCATATTCTATTTCTTTGATGCCTACTGGACCTAGGATACACCCTATTACAAATTTTACCAGTTTCATATAGTTTGTGGAAACTCTTGGACAAGGGATTTTTAGGATAATCTTTTTGAAAGGCTTCTGTAATATTTATAGATACTGAAAACTAGACAGTTTTGTGGTTGGATATTTTTAAGACAGTATTCATTTCTGACCATAATACAGACAGTTCTGCTATTAAAACTGGACCATCACACATAACTGCATGCACTGATGCATAACTGAACTTTGCATTTAAGCAGGTGCACTTCTCTTTTAAGTGTTAATCATAAACTAAAATGAACAATACACTGTACTCTCATTACAGTAGTTAAAAAAAATTCAGTACAAAAATTTAAGTTTATAAAAAAAAATTAAATTTTAGTGTAAACATTAAATATATAGCTGCTCCATTTGAGATCTGTGTGAATCCTACACATTCAATTCCTGAACATCTCATAAAAGGTCATCTGCTGCCTGGGTGGAAGCAGTCTTGCCAGGTGTGGCTGACTTGAACAAGTCCAAGGATGATGTAGACCACTGCCTCTTCAAAAATTCCCAATGGAAGGCTTCATCTATGAAAATGTTTTTTCCTGCCTACTGGTAGACCATGGCATTGCAGGAATGATATAAGAAATGTACAACATAAATTAACCAATATCTGTCCAGCTGTGTTGACAAAACCAGACAAACCAATCCATACAACTGTTGAGACCCTTGGAGGTGGACTACCAGAATGTGTGGATCTTCCTCCATTCTTGTTGTAACAGAGTTGTGGATCTCTGCCCTTCAGTGCTGCCAGATCAATAAGTCATAGTGCGCTGATGATGTGAGACAAGCTTAAAAAGCAACCAGGATGATGTCTGCTCTTTTTCATGAGGAAATTTTTTGACAAGGAAACTTCCTGTCTCATCCATCAATCACGTATGGGAAGATGGAGACAAGGGAAGAGGAAAGGTTGGAGACATAAGAAGGTTGTCTGTTGCCCCTCTATCCTGATCAGTGATCAACTGTGCAACAAGGCAAGTTAAACACCTGAGAGGGAAGCTTGCTGTTTTAGAGGAATTATGGCTCTTCTTTAAGCTGGGCTCCAATCTCCACAAGGTGAGCATGTTGATATGCAAAATGGAAATATTTTCAGGCATCACCAAAAATTTGTGTGGGGCCCAATCCATACAGCTCTGCACTATGCCAAAACTCATACTCTAGAATACCATCCCAAACAGTGGATGACTGCCAACACTCCTAGGGGCAGAGACCTTGAGGATAGAACTATTTCAACAAAGGAACACAGAGAGCTTTATCCAAATCATTATGCTCAAAATATGTTTTTCTAGGCATGGAAGGCTGTCCAGTATAGTGACAAACATAAAATGTATAATCTAACAAGTCAGTTGTAGCAATTGTACAATTAATGACAATATATAGCTTACTTGCTGGAGCAGAACTCCTAAAAAGGTGGCCAATGGTGTCCTGCAAGTTTATCTATTCCAGCACAATATGAAGAAATCAAAAAGCAAGCTCCAAAGGGACTGATGTCAATCCAAACTTCAGGTATAAAACCAGTTATAGCAGTTGATGAAAAAGGTAGGTGCCATCTGCACTCACCAGCTGTTGACAATCCAAGAATCTGCTTAGCATTATTCAGTCCACGATCTTCCTCTAGATTCACTTTCTTCAGTAAATGGTGTCAGTTAACTTCTGAAGTTGCGGGTAAAAGTCTCCCTGAAAATTGACAAATCTCACAGAACCTCTGTCTGGTATTGCCAGTCCTCTTACTGTGGAAAAAGAACACCATATTTTATAGATGACTGCCAAAGGCAGGCGACCACTAGCAGGGGGAGGATAAATCTCAGAGTTGCCCACTTCTAAACAAGAATAATTTCTCCAACTGCCTTCCTAAGGAAGTGACACCCTTCAATGCCATTAAATTCAATGACATTTTCTGTTGTCTGGTATAACATGGTATAAAAATATTGTTCCCTTCCTCACATAGAAGTTGCTAATAGTGGGGATCCTGGAAAAGACAACTCAAGACTATTTCCAAGGCAGCAAACCTAGATCTAGTGAAAACAGAAGAAAAATATAATTCCTACTTAAATAGGATTGTTGCTCTGTACAAAATCTGAACAGCTATGCTACCCACAGAAGATACTACTGATCTTGATGCCAGTGAAACAATCAAGTTACGTGACTATTATCTTTTTTCAGCACATCTATGGGCAGAGATCATGACCCAAGAAGGCAAATACTAAAGCTTCGGGTCCAAGAATGGGGTCACAGTTGTCAAGTGTCAGTTCAATTCATGTGTTGAAGTGATATTGGAACTTCTCAAAGAACGATGATGACTCTGCCCATGTCAAACTCAAAATCCCTCAAGCTGAAGAATCCTCCAAAAACTTGAAGATCACCTACAGAAACTCCTACAATTATTTCAGTGTTGGAAGAGAGAGACATGTACGCCCATCACTAAAAATAAAAGTTCCGGCAATCTTTGAAGAAAACAAGACCTCTGTGATCTGCCAACAGTTAAATAAATACTGCAAATGCTAAATTTAAGCTACCTTCAGCAATGAGTGTTCGAGTAAAAATTTGCTGCTAGCACAGTAAGACACATGAGAAGTGAGGTTCTTATCTGAATAGAACTAAGGGATCCAAGGGCATGCAAGCATACAGCTACCAGCCAACCAGGGGACAATCCTCTTCTATTTCTTATGTGGTTATGGACTGTCTAGGATTCATAAATTAGACAATTATAAATAATGGGTTTTTACAATACTTCCAAATTTCAGAAGCAACAATACACTGGCAAAACAGTCATCACAGAACTGTATCCTAATTGAACTTTTAAATATGGTCAGTCATTTCCAGAACCACAGGTGATGCTGTTAACGTTTCATCTTCACTATCAACTTGGGGTCTTACGGATAAATCGTAAGTTGATGGACAACTCCAAGGGTTAGCATTACACACCATGTTTATTCACAATGCAAAAACAGACATATGAGAAATGCAAAATCTGTTTTAGGTTCCTCATAAACATAACTAAACCTCACGAGAATCTTTATCAAAATTCTTGAAGAATATGTTGACTTATCTAGACAAAGCAAAAGAATGCTGAACTGCACACCACTATAAAAACCACTTCATTTCTCCTTGTCTTTACAAGATACATAATATTAGGGCATTAATGGAGAAATGTACCTCAAAAGGAAATACCCGATCAATGATGTTTCAACTGCAGATACACAGCTTATACTACATCTGTAACAGTCAATAGATGACTGTCTTCTATTTGAGGGCACTATATTGTATCCAGCTGTAAGTCACTAGCTTTTACCTAACAGATATGGAAACTTTACTTACTACAACATGTATGTGTCATCTTGATCAAAAAAGCATGCTGTTTTAACGAAAGCCATGGTCTCTGGCTAATCTAACATACACATCAACTTAACTCTATTTAAGTGAGATCTTGGGCTAGGCTGGCTCCATACAAGTTGGAAAAGAGCTTGGTTACCATACATAATTACGGTTACGAGGCCTTTCAGCGTAATGTAAATGGATACCACCTCACTGGACATTTCCACAAGTTGGCTCATTCTTGTCTCATAATTGATCTCCACAATCAGTCCCCTTCAGCTTAAAATGACATTACAAATGTCAGTGCCTTTTCCTTGGTTTCTCTACTGACAATTCTGTCAATACTTCTCACATTTCATGCCAATTCAATCCCACCTCAGTTAGTGGTGCTTGATGAACATCTACTGCGACAGCAGTTACTATGAAAATTAAAAATTACTAAGAACCTGTTTCCAAATAACATGGGAGAACTAATGGTATAAAAATGATAATCCACCTCATTAACAGTTCTCACCATATCAAAACAATATTATCAATCTGATGTCCAACTAATTACCATCCTCCATCCAATCACTGTCAAAGACCAACATCCATCTAAGGGATTCTGTAAAATCTTGCACAATAAATCCTAACAACAATTTTTACACACAAACTCCAAAGATGATTTGGTTTTCATTCCAGCTTCCAGTAATTCTTTTGCTTTTCCTGATAACTTCAGCACTCTCTTCATGAGTAAGGGCTAATCATTTCCTTCGCAAATATATTCTACCTATCTTCTGATATGCCTGATTCTACCTATCTTCTGATATGCCTGGGAATCATACAGAGCCTTCAAAGTTTACACAATCTTCTATGCCAAAGTTATGGAAGCCTTGAGAAATAGCAAGGTGGATGGGGCAGACGACACAAGACCTCTTAGTGCCAATAGTTTAGGTTCCAAGGTCATGCCCAAATCTGCTGTCTATACATGTAGAACCAAAGAAAATGGCAATCACTTTACTGACAAATCTTTGTTCATCCATGGACCTGCTCCTAAGCAGAACAACAAATACAGATATATACTAACAAAAATAAAATTGTAACCCTCAATAACTCATAAATGTAATAAATTGAGTAATTAATCAATGACCAATAATAAAATCTATTCTTTTGAAAACCATCCTCTGTGATGACAGCAACGTCACAATGAAAAGAAAGTGTCATACATACAGAGTAAAGCTAATTATAATGACAAAGGGTTATACGTAACAAGTCACACTTATAAGCCCTTTGAAGACTTAATGGTCCCCAGGCCAGGTGATTAGGGAACATTGACAAATGGGCTGTCAGTCTGAGTAAAGCAAACTTACAACCCATAGCTAGTTTACTTGTAAAGCTACAGTTTGTGACTGTCTTTAAAAGAAAATGTATGTAAAAAGAATAGCTGGTTTTATTTCAAAATTAATTATTCACATGCATATTTGTAATTTAAGTTGCTAACCACTAGGGTACCAACAAGCAGTTCCTGAAGATGAAAATGCCAAAACACTGAATTAACACTTGTACACTTACTGAAATTACTACTAGAAGTATTGAAGTAACATGACTCCCTATGAGCATAATGTGTAAGGGGTAAAAATAGTGCAGCTATTCTGCTTTTCCATGTTTTCCACAGGATGTGACTTTCTAACTAAAGTTCCTTAAAACAATATTGAAGGGACTATGGATAACTTGAAGCTTATGCTTGGCTTTTTGATGCCTTGTATGTCCTCTATGTAACATCACTTGGTACCACATCAGTTGTGAACATGAAAATGATGGACTATTAACCATAGTAAAGTGTAAAATTTTTTATTGCAAGACATACTCGAATGTATCTATAGTGGAGATGTTTCATTTCAAGATGAAATCTTTGCTACTGGGTTTACACAAGTTTGAATTGTCATTCAGCTAAATAATCTCTAGGTTTTGAGGGTATTCAACAATTGCTACTCTTAAATTACTCTCTTAAAATGATTCTTACATGGGAAGAAAACTAAGATCTTAACTTTCAAAAAAATCTTTTAACTGATTTCCACGTTAGGGACTCTAAAAAAAAAAAAAAAATACTCAGGCTGTCAACAATAAATATTTACTATTAACAAAATTCCTATTTCATAAACCATATTATCATTGTGGTTATCAACTGTATGTTGGCACGGGTATATACAGCATTTGGTAATTTAAGAAATATAGCTACACACATACATTACATTCCCTTCTAAGCAAAGACTCACTTTTCCGGGTCCCATGAAGTTCACTCCCATCCCTAACTCTGGCATGGTAGTTTACCTTAAATTCCTAAAACCTTTTGACAACTAATGAAACCTTAAACTTACTAGAAAAACTGATGACTCAAGTTAATTAACAACCCCAAAAACATAAGATGATTAGCTCAACAATACAAGCCCTGAAAAACTGCCACACCTCAAGCTCATAACCAGCACAACCTGTAAAATATACTCTATCTTCAATTCACTGCAAGAAGTAAAGGGTAAGGAAGTAAACTGTATACCAAAGCAAAGATAGTAAAAGAAAAAGGTAAGTGGCTCAATAGAAAGGGGGGGTTATCACCTTTTTTTATAATTTTAAATTTGTAGTTCTAGATAGTAAAAATGGTAGATGACAAGAGCAAAACTTAATATCTCAAAAGATCCCACATCAAACATATCCCTTGGCAAAGTCAGAAGCAAATTGAAGAAAGAAAATACAGAAAGTCCACGTCCATAATGGGATCAAAATTCTATCAACATGAAAAGTTACTTATCAAAACAGCACCAAACCACAACTGATCATCCTTTCCCTTGGCAAAAATCTATTATGTAGTAACTGATGAATAAAGTACAGTAGTCAACTTCTAACTTGAACTATCCTGACAACTAAAGCAAATTATGCTTGTAGTAGTTCTTGTGAACAAGTACCTGTGGCTAAACAGCTAATCATTATATCTACTCTGCTTGTACTAGGATTACTTTGTCTCTGCATTATTCATTCTTTTGCCCCAGATAAATGATGATCATTTATTATTACTCCCGAATTTCATATGTATTAAGTACCTTATTTCAACACCTTTCACTTGAAAAATTTCAAGATTTCATAATGGCTAAATTAAACAAATTATGTTGTGAAACTTTTATTGATAAATCTGATACAGACACAATTAAATAGATTATAAGAGCTTAACAATTCCAAAAGCTACACACCTTTTCCATAAAATGCCTATAATTGTAGAGAACTGAAAACTCACAAAAGCAAATGGATGACTTTAACTCTTTTTTTTTTTGGAATTTAGAAAACATCACGAATTTACTTGAGTATACGGAAATAAATGTAGTTTGCATATTAGAACTTGGACTTTTTTCTACTAATTTTCCCTGGAATGCCCTTTTTCCAAATAATGTCTATTATTCAAAGTGTACCAGCCCCTATAGCAAATCCCCCTTGCTGAAGAAATTCGAAAGATTAACTGGAAAAAGAGAATCTAAATTCAAGTTGATTTTTAATGCCAGGGTACAATTACACTAGAATTTAAGCTGCAAACTATAGAACCCATGGAAACTACATGTGTAAGGGTTCACTCACTTGCAATGCTCAATAATTAATCCTTTTTTATATTTCACTTCAGGAACCAGAACTACTATATAATTCTTTGCCTGTATGCACAAGCAAGCTCTATTTAGCAGCTCTAAAACAAAATGTTTTTCAGATGCCATCAAAGATGAGTATTATTTTGTGACAGACAAACTCCACAAATACAAGAAAATTTAAAATATATATATATATATATATTTTTTTTTATACATCCAAGATGTCTGACACTTTTATGTGGATATAACGTTATAAAATTCTTTTCCATATTCATGGGTATTCTTGAACCAGCAATGTGCAAGTATGTAGCACAACTCGCAGGCACTCATAATAATCAAAATTCAAACAGTAGATATTGATTCATCCATACACTTTCATTACAGATTTTCTAAAAGCTAACCTATGACTTCTCCACTAGTGGAAAAATATATGCTTTTCTTTTCAATCATGTTTCTAAAGAGACTTAATAACCTACCTTGCAATTTGCTGAGGAGACTAACATCTGAGACTTCTGCAGGGAGATTAGCTATCTTTTCACGAACTAAGGCATCTGACGTAGCAGCATTTTCTAGTTCCTGAAATTTAAGAACAAAAATCATATGTTAGGAAAAACTTTAAAATGAGCACCTCACCAATTTGTTATTCCTTGTACAGTACTGCATATAGACAGACATCCAAATGTCTACTATAAAACACTACAGTGCAAACAAAAGGGTCAAAATTACAACATAATAATTTCATCATCCCACTCTATACAATGAAAACTTAATCACTGTACAGAAATAAAATATCACAATTTTTAAAAGTAAATTGTATTTTTCCTAACTATACAGTACAAACCTGAGGTTCTTTACATTAGGAATTACTTACGGTGAAGCGGACACGGCCATTAAACTCTTGAACAAGGTGGTTAGGCAGTAACTACCGTCAGGTAGGCAGGAATACCCGCCTGCCCAGATGTAAACATTCCAGTTTGCTTTCGGTCCAGGTTCAGATTGAGAGGTGGCATGAGGCAGGCATAAAATGTAATGTAAAGGACCTCAGGTTTTATAATAAAAGAAAATACAATTTACTTTAAAATGTGATTTTTCCATTTTGATATACAAACCATCAGCCCTTTACGTGGGAAGACTCACCGGTTGGAGGAGAATCTGAGGTGAGTCTCTTGAGAAGTTCTGACACCTGGGCTACTCCTCCTGGCCGAAAGAGCGGGAGGAGTACCGTGCCTTTGACATATTGATCGGAGTGTGGGAACTGCAAGATCAAATTCAGATACTGTACTGAGACCTTTTCACATGAGTGAGGAAACGTAACTCATACGAAATAGGCTAGTCGGAGGCAGTAAGAAAAACCCAAGATAGGGTTTCCCTTATTACCAGTCTCTCCTTCCTCCCCTTGCTAGAGGAAGAAGCAGAATTGCTTCTATGACTCTAGGAGAACAATAGAATGGGTGCTCAATGTATAGTCTTACCGCATCAGACGCCAGATCCAGCAAGTATTGGTTTGAGTTCTATTCTCATCCCGAAGGAGGGGAAGTCGGAGGACGGGGAAGGAGGAGAAAGAGAGGCTAGTCACTCTCGGTATCCTTCTCACTTCCAGAACCAACACCTTAGGCGAGATGCTACTCGTCCTCTTGAAGGAGCCAGGTAAGAAAACAACTTGTTGAGCAGCCACCAAGGCCATGGAAAAAAAGGTTCCGAGGGCCTGTAGGCAGGACCCTGGAAGACAGAGTGTGGTCTGAGACATCTTGCTTCCAGACCCGTGGAAACTTCGAATCGAGGATGGACCAAACCATTCAACCGTGAGCTCTCGGGTGGAAGTACCAGTATGGTTGTCACCAGATCCGAGTACCTCCTTCGATCACTTCATGAAGCCAGAGGAGAAAGATGTGTCCTTAGACACTTTCTTCCTTTGGAGAAGATAATTACTAGCGAAAAGTTTGACATCTAGGTTAGGAATATCAAGCCTTTTCACAAAATGCCACAGCTCCTAATAGGACAAGTAACAACTGATCTGGATCATCAATACAAAGTCCAAGGGAGGGGAACAAGAGGACTCGAACCCACAACTTAGATGCGATGGATTTGGGAGTCACTTACGACATCAAGAAGAGTTTGCGATATTGATCCCATTCACCTGTTCTTCCATCTTCTCGCCAAGGCAGGCAGGAGATGAGAGATGGTCCCTAAATTACATCTCTGTCTGGCGACTCTCATAGGGCAGCATCATGCAGAGCGCGGGACAGGAACCTAAATAGAAGTCATGCCCACCCAGAAGCAGTTCCTAGGACAGCAAGACCGAAGAACCTTCTCATCCATTAGCTAAATCTAGACTGAGGAGAAAACTGCTTCAGATAGAAGACTTCATTCATGAGGTCACCATTCTTCTAAATGAAAAGGGAGAAATAACCCTCGGTTGGAGAAGAGATGAGAGTCAGACTTAGTGACTCTAACCCATGAAAAGTTCATCATCGCGGCACCACCAGTAGTGGGTCAGTCCCTCAGGACAGTGTTGCAGAAGGACTTCCAGAGAGAGATATCCAACTACCTGCATATCCGTTTGCGGCTCGGCAAGAAAGCCTATGCTTGCAAGGAAGCTGGAAGGTCTCCCAGTACTGAACACACAGGGATGTACTGCCTGAAGAACCGATTCTTGTCCAGGTACTCCGGAGGTTGGGTCAAGCAGAGCTCTTCTCGATGCCTCGGAAGCAGAGCTATCAGGTCAGGCGAACAGCGAAGTCTTCCAGCATTTGTCTGTAACTCGGAGTGAGCAATGCTTGTGAACCCCTAGCGAAACAGACAAATACAGAGGGAAAAACATAGATATCAATTCCCCCTCTCCCCAAATCAAGTATGCCTCACGTGGCAGCCATATGGGTGTCACGAGGCGGAAAAACACTACCGTTTGTTGTCCAGGGAGGCAGCTGAAAGTGGTGGATCTCAGTCGGCAGTCTCTTATTGGATCTTCATGAGGAAGAGAGTAAAAACCCGTTTCCATCGATCACTCAAACCTGGGGTAAGCTTGCTATAGAACACTCGAGTGCCTGCAAATGTCAACAGATGAAACAGGAAAATTCTTCCCTCTTGTTTACATTGACCGATGCCACTACTGTCGGGTTTTGTTGTTCCAACCAGAATAAATCTCAGTCACACACCTTCAAGACAAATCTTTAGCTGTGCGCCTATTCCTCATCGGTGAATCCGGAAGCAGACCCACATGATGTGAGGGGAATATGAAAGCATATTCGAAGGAGTTCCTTCAATCAAGCATTAACTTACCTCTTTCCTCATACAAGAAGAAAGGAAGGATCGGGGAGGAATGGAAGCAGACTCCATTTCTCCACCATGGGAAGCTTCTGCAATATGACAGGATACTGAGACAATTAGCTCTAGCCGGGCTGGCATTTCGCGTATCAGGAGCACGGGAGAGGAGGAGGGATGGAAGTTTGATGAAGAGAATTGCCAAGACCCAAGGGAAATAGATACTTCTCCTGAAGGAACCCATTTCCAGGTCTCAGCAATGTTGCTGCCAGCTCCAGAGACTCAGTAAGTATCAGTTCATCCAGGTATCTGCAGTAGGAGAACTTCTTCCCAGTCAATACTCCTTTCTCTTTTCCCTTCTTCCCTCCTCCCTTATGGAAAAGAGGGTGGTAAGAGACACAGTTATGGGGACTTTCCTAGATGGGAAGAAGAGGGCTAGGTGTTCTGCGATCTACTTCCAAAGCCTGAGACTTCTTAGGAGTTCAGGGGGGCCTGGCTTGAACTCAAGGTCGAACCAAGATGACTAAGACCCCAAGGTCTTGGCCACTGTCCAAAGGACAAGGCAGTGCCCTGGTATGAACCGTAATTACTGCAGTACCTAGCAAATCTCTGAAAGAGAA
Source organism: Macrobrachium rosenbergii (assembly GCF_040412425.1). Taxonomy (NCBI): domain Eukaryota; kingdom Metazoa; phylum Arthropoda; class Malacostraca; order Decapoda; family Palaemonidae; genus Macrobrachium; species Macrobrachium rosenbergii. The sequence continues at coordinate 17,385,409 of NC_089752.1, read as the reverse complement.
AGGCAGAACCAAGTAAAGTTTCAATCCTAAGGGTCGAGCCAACTCAGGACTTACAAAACCGGAGATCCGAATTAGGACAAAGTCCTCCTTCTTAGCACCAGAATTGCCCACAGAACTGCAGTCGGCAAGACCCTCCGAGGCAACGAGGCAGGGGAGAAGCTTGGTGTCTCGACCTGAATGAACTCCATGTCTTTAGAAAAGTATTCATCTGGTTGAGAACGCTCCTGCAAGCAAGGACTGCGGCGGCCCCCAAAACTCTCAGCCCCTCGGGAACTGCAAGGGTTGTGAGTGATGAAGATTATTCTATGGAGGCTGCGAAGGTCTGTCTGAGATCTGTACTGACCAGATCATGCGAAGTTCTCCCAAAAGGCTGGTGATCCATGGCAGAGAGAAGACCCTTGGCCAGCCTGAGGCGTGAGGGCTCTGCCTCTCTCTCTCCTTGGAGGGAGACCTTGCCAGATCCTAAGAAACCCTCCTTGGCTACCCGGTTTGTACTCACAGAGATAACTGGGACCGACTTTTAAAGCATGCCAGCAGCCTTGAACCCGAACAAAATTCGTCGGGCTCTGTCAAATCCATCTCGTGCCTCTCCAGAACAACCAGGAAGAAGAAGAAGAACAGGTGAGGAGAAAGAAATACCCCCCTTCTGTCCTGCCAGTAAGACCAGCAGGAGGCAGACCGTGAGCAATAATCAACTGGACAATTTACTGCCCACAGGGAAGGAAAGGCATGCATGGCAACTCTTTCTTGGAAGAGCAGAAAGTTCACTTGAACAGAGCCGAGAATCCGATTCAGAAAAATTGAGTGGGGCCGAGCTGCACCGAACCAAGCCAATTACGAGAACGCGATCCAGACTGGGTGGTATGCAGTGGACTGGGAGGCAGGCGGGGCGAGCTGATCCAAGCCGAGCCGAGCCAGTCTCAAAGCGAACCAGGGGCAAGGTGGTCAAGCCAAGCCTTCTAGTATGACCGGGGCGAGCTGAGCCAAGCTGACTGTGTGAACACAATTGGAACTGGACAGTGCAGAACCCGTCTGCCGTGAACTAGAGCTAGTTTCCCGAACTCTAAACTCCTTTGAGGCCGAGGCCCCTTGAGAAGAAGGTTCAAATGGGAATTCTATGTCTGCTATCCTGCTATCCGGCCAAGCAACCGAAGTGGCTGGCGGGCAGTATCGGGACTCCTGGCAAGCAGCATGGAATACCTGGTGTCTCAGCACTTTCTCACCTCTATGCCTTTGTTAGCGCTTTGTGATTCAGAGGTGTCCCGACCTACAAGACACCCAAGATCGTGAGCAGCTGCTCGGTTTTCCTAAGACGTCAACAGCCAGTGATTCACAGAACCAGTCTACCCACAGACTTCTAAAGACTGGCAACGAGGGCGCTGCTTTGAGAGGCAGTGTTCTTGGCAGGAGCCAAACACAGGCCCAAGAGGAGAATGCGAACTTCCAAGGGAGTGGAAGAGCCAATGAGAGAAACTTGTCTCCCAGAGAGTCAGTCCTTTAGAAGTCCCAAGAGGACTCCCAAGGGAACCTCTTTCCTCCTTCTTCTGGTGTTCAAACTGATAGGAATCGAGACACCAGGCTGGGAACCCGATCGAGCACTGATAAGCACAGGGAGTTGCTTAGTGCTGGCAGAAAGAACTGAGACACCTGGGTGCCTTGGCCCTTTCTCTCGCACTGCTCGAACTGGGCCAGGGAAGTGTTTCTCCAGACCAGATCGGGATAATCAATACCCACAGAATCTCAAGCACTCAGAGCAGCTGCATGAACAAGCTCCAAAGCAGCCCCATCTTAGGCAGAACCTCTAAGCACTGGAACAGGATCGCAAACTCGAGGTCTATCGTCTGCGGCCCCAAACACAAAACCCATGGGTATGCGAATCGGTTTTCCTAACGAAGGTTAGGAAAGAACCAATGAGAGACCCACTGCCTCCTTGGAAGGAGGCGGTCCCAAATGTCCAAGGGCATCAAGGGAAAGAAGCAGCCTTCTCTCCTGGCCGAGCAGGAGTCTGTCCGGTTCCCAGGACCCCCTCGAACCTCGGAGAGGAAGGGAAGGAGCAGCAGAGGGCTGAGAGTCAGAATGAAAAGTTGAAGAAGGCGGCTGGTGCTTTGAGCGATTCACTCATCCCAGCATCTCCTACAGAGATGGTTGGACACGAGCAGCAACTGCAGGCCAGCTGGGCAGGAACCACAGCGTCGCGGCCAGGACACGACCACCAGGAAGAAGCAATAAACTTTTGATCGGGACAGTTGATGCAGGAGTTCTGAGGAAATTTGGAAGGCAGGAGCTACAACAGTCAGGAGGCGTCGCCTCCACCTTCACTCCAGCATCTACGGGATGATGGACACGAAAAATCGCAACCTCCAGGGCATCTGAGCACAGGCTACGACAGCAGCAGCTCAGGACCGACCACCAGGAAGAAGCGGCAGGCCTTGCGATCAGGACCAGCCAATGCAGGGAACACGGAAGCCGTTGGACGGCGGAGCTACAACAGCGACGCAAGTGCCCGCGAAGTCACCAGCAGCGACAGGAACAATCAGGACAGCTCACGGCAGGAGACAGGAAGAGCTGCCAGAGACTGTCAATGGGTTAACAGGAGCATAAGCACAAAAACAGCAAGAGCAGATGGACTACAGATACCTTGCAGGCGGTGCCACAGCATACATGAACGCCAGCATGACAGCTTATCAATCCACATCCGCTGGAACAGAGTCAAACGATCCTAACATCGGAACTATGCCAGTCCACCAGGTACTGTGGTCGATCCCAAAGCAATACTGAATGAACGTCAGGACTCCTTCATGCAAGATATTCTGAGATATCCAGCCAACTACTGCTGCCTCATGATGCTCACTGTCAACCTGAAAGAAAAAGCAAAAGATGATTAGTAGAGGAAGACTCCTCTCACTGCAGGAACTGCCCTATGCAGCGAGAGGAGGCCCTTAGAAGAGGGTCACCTACCTCTACGCGGTCTTAGCCTGTGAGTTTGAGCAAGAGGGCTAAGGAGAGATAAGGAAGAACCTACAGGGAGAGAAAAGAAAGAAGAGGAGGCCACCAAGGGCACCGTGGAAGCAGAACTTACCGACGACGGCCGCAACCTCCTCCCCCCCACAAACAACTCTCTCTAACGCAGGCGGCGAAAACAACACTCAGCACAAGTAGAAAGGAAGTTGTCATGCCCTTGTACAAGAAGGGCGGGAGCCCAAGAAGGGATGCGAACTCTTACGTCCCGATCAGTACAGGGGAGCAAAGATATTTCTGTATGTCCCAATCTAATGTTTCCGAACACACAGGGGAACGCCTTCAGTATCTAAATAAAGGGCTACTGGAAGGCTACTGAAGAGAAGCATTACCACTCTGTTACGCCCCTCTAAATACGCCCTTGGCCATCAAACCCAAGACACAGAGGCAGGGGAACGACGGCTTATGCAAGGCTATCACAAATTGTGGGTTTGTATTAACAAATATCAAAACACACGCAATATATAAACACAAATACAGAAAGATTCCACCAGGATAATAACGAGCTTAACGACAGTCAGGCAAAGAGATCCGAAAATGCGTCTCTGACGCATGATGGCTGAAAGCAAACTGGAATGTTTACATCCGGGCAGGCGGGTATTCCTGCCTACCTGACGGTAGTTACTGCCTAACCACCTTGTTCAAGAGTTTAACAGCCGTGTCCCGCTTTGCCGTAAGTAATTCCTAGTGTAAAGGACCGATGGTTTGTATATCGTGTCGGAACAACTCAAAAAAACAGCAACCTCATATCCAAAGCTCAAAGAAGTTATGGTTTAACTGTTTTGTACTACTCTATATGCTATGAATCAAAAAACCAATAACTTAACTCTTCTATTTTCAGCTTTAGTGTGGCAATAACAAGTTGACGATCGCTGCCATCATCTGCTCCTGTGTATCTCTTAACATTCCTCAGCATTCTTTTTTGCTCTATATTAATTAGCTTTGTGATGTATGTGGTTTCTATGGCTATTATCTGGGAATGTCCAAGTGTATTTATGCAATTTTGTTGGAAGAGAGTACTTCAATTACAAAATTATCTGCAATACTTTCCAGAGCTGCTAAAAAACTTGGTAACTGGAGGTACTCTTTTAAAACAAAATGGCATTCAAATTTCAAAGTAAAAGCCACATAAACCAAATATATCACACATCTATTAATCTAAAGAGAAAAAGAACAATGAGGAATACAAGGCCCTCTTATTCCTTGCGTCTTAATGGCTACTAGTATAATAACATGCTTACTAGGTTCCTATTACATCCTATCCCCCTAAAAAAAACAATAGCCATTGACATACAATACACAAATTCTCAGCATGAAATTCTGTATAAGAAAAGAAACAAGAATGTTATAAATACTAAATATAAAAACTTCTAAACCATCAGGAAATTTTTATGTATCTACCAGTGTCAGTCATAAAAGCTGCTAACTCCTTGGAATCTGCATAATAATGATATGATATTGCCTAAGAATTTTTACCTGCAATGCTTCAATAAGTTGCTCAGGTTCTGGTGGATCAGCAGGAGGGGATGAAGCATGTGGGGAGCCACCAAACAGTGACATTTCATTTTCACTTTCCTTGCGGACCCTTGGTTCAGGGGTTGAAGGATGATAGGCATCAATCTCTTTACGAAGTTTTTTACTTGTGTGTACTTCATATTTACCTGTTTAACATAAAATTCATTTCAATACACACACCAAATTTTTAAAAAATAATCTTTGCAGGTTTCAAATTTTTAATCACAACAAAACCAATCACTATAACTGTACAGGTGCAAGATCAACATGCTCAATCGTGCTCCTAATACAATAAAAATGATGCTTTCATAAAACCAGGGAATGATATATCAAAACCTCAAGAAACTTCCCATGCCAATTTTAAGAATATTATAATATGCACCATTAAAATCATTTGTGAGAAATTCAATGAATGCTCAGTTTTAAGCTCTGAACATTAAATATTTAATCTAATTAATGCAATTTCACTAAAAAAACAATTCAAAAGCATACATTTTATTAATATTCCTTAAATTTGTTTGACAACAGACTTGAGGGCTTCATTCACATTCATTTGCAATTGTATAGCCTTTTGCCATCTGTCCCTTAATCATCAAAATGCATGTAAAATATCCAATTCTTAAAAATTAAATTATTTTTTTGTGCACAGCTATTACTGTACTTGTAACTGTCTACTATCAAAGTCTGCAAAAACCTCCTGAAATATTACTCCTGTTAAGTAGAGTCAGCAACCCCACCCATGAACCTACATGGTATCAGTAATGGGTTAATTTGAAGCAGAGTAATTTTACTTTCTTGAATTTGATTTATCACACCAAGAACCCATTACTTAAAATGTGCACACATCACAATTCAGATGGGAAGGGTCCAGCTACTAAAACTCACAGTTGGTCCATTAAGGCCTTCGGAATTTATCTTTGATATTCTAGAAATGAGATAAGCAATTGAGGCCATGGTTCTTTAAGAAAAAAAAAAAAAATAGTAGCATTCACATAGCCAAATTCCTAACATACACAGTAAATCACCAAGGTTAATAATTTGTAAGTCAATATGGTAATACTGGCAAGACTGACGGCACTTTCCATTATATCCATTCATAAAAATTGGCTGTAACACAAGTGCTGGATCACTTTCAGCCATGCAATGCTAAAGACAGTGAAATGAGGTTTCACTGAGGGAGTTGGAGTGGTTGGACAGCAAGATGGACGAAAAGGAGTGGAAGCTGACTTAAGTAAGAAAAGGAGTGGAAGCTGACTCAAAGTAAAAGGCTAAAAATGATTACAGAGAGGGAAATAACCTCAAAAGCCCTATGTTTGAAGGATGCTGTAGTGAGTAATAAGATGATTAGGGTGATGACGAGGATGTGCCTGCTGGACCAGAAACCTAATTGAAGCAAGTACCACCTGCCCTGCTGCTACTACAGGGTATAATGAGTAGTGAATGTTGGTTGGTGGCTATATATGCCAGTCATTAAACGAAATAACAGAAAGATTTAGTTCAAAAAGTAAAGTAGTAGACAAGCATCTTGACCTGTGGCGCATCACCATCCCTTACATTACCAAATGGCTTCAAGAAAACTTGTATGGGAAAATGTAAATGACCTGTAGAAAGGCACAGTCATGACATACATTCTCTAGAGTTTTCCATTCTTTATAAAGATGAATCACTCACCATACAACACTGAAAGTCCTCTTTACTCTTGGTATGGGTTAAGAATGACAGGCAAAGGGTTTATAGACACCCAATCAAAATATTACTCAGGAAGCTCAACATGTCTCTTCAAAACTAATGAAAGGTCCTATCTAAGCGGTTCAACTGTCTTCTGAAGAACCTCCTCAATGTAATGTCAATCTTTTAAGTTCCACTGACAAACCTACTTCAAGTCCTGATAGTTGGTTCTGATGCATGGAGAAGAGAAAATCAGCTAAAACTGGAATAGATGTGTTGATTAGATCAGTACAGCTTCTACTTTGCTTTCAAGGTGAAAAGTCAAAACTGCAAGGAATGGAGATGGCTTGGCTACTTCTACTAAAAGTCTCAACATCTGTGATGTCAATGGATAAGCTAAAAGTGTAAAGAAATAACATTTTAAGAGATGCCATCCCTGTTGTGGCCTAAGTAGTTCCACTAAATTCATTGACAGGAGTCTGTGGTGTTGTACTTGTCCAACACCACCCTGGTTATGCTGAATGAATGGAAAAACACACTTAAAGGCTGTTCCATGCTTGCAAGAGAACATCTATCATCTAAGCTCCTGCGTATGGGAGTAGGATGTTTTTATATGAAACTGGTTGCTAATAGCTCCACCAAAAGGTGATCCATAACTCTCACTGACGATTACAGATGTCTGGATGTAGCAAATATTCTAAGGGCAAAGACTTCATTCTTTCTGCTTGGGGTCTGCACCTCATAGTACCTTTCTATAACAAACCTCCAGATTATTACCACTCTTGATTCCTTACATAAAATACTCACATTACATGTCACTCTTTTTCCTTGACTCTTATGTTAATACTGAAGGCCTGAAGACCTATACAGAATACTTTCAACTCCAAGCAGCTGATGTGTTGCTCTTTGCCCCAGTGGAACAAAGTCCCTGTGCTTTGAAAATCTAGGTGGGATTCCCACCCTTGATCTGGTAAGTTTAAGAAAGATAAGAACTCCAATGGAGGAGGACTCTGTGGATCACTAACCTTGAGGTTCTTAGTATCTTGCCATAAAAAAAATCTCTTTAGACTTCCTCCAATACCATAACTAGGAGTCTGGCTGTGTTGCTGATGTCCAAGACCTGTTGAATGGCAGCTGCAGAAACCAATCACTAAACTGCACGCAAGGGACCAATTTTCCCAAGGAGACATGATGACTTACGATAAAGCAAACAAAAAAAGCTACATCTCAGCAGAAAACTCTAATCTCTGCAGAATCAGAACCTTCTACAGCAATAAAGATGACCTCTACTAGCCCAATTATGGAATCTGTTGTGACCACTTCTATCCCTACAAAGGTTAACCACACAGAGTATTCCCAGTCAGACTTCTGCTCAACTAATGTGGGGCCCTATCTTAACTCTGACATTTCAATAACAAGGTTCATCATGGTATCTATTGCACAACTACTGCAGCATCTACGTATACTGTACCTTGAACATAGCAAAGGATGAGGCATGAAAACATCCATATACAAAATAGAATTCTGTGAACATTAATAAAGAGAAAACTCTGCTAGCTTGTAGTAAAATACAAATACACAAGGGTACAACAATTAAGCAAAAAAGATAAACTAATTTACAAATAATAATGAATTGTAAATAGAAAACACTTTAATAGAAAAGGCAAATTAGTACAAATATAAAGGCAGACTTGGAATAAACAGTTACTTAAGGCACAAAATACTACTACTCCACCAAAATAGGCACCAAGATTGATAACAAAAAACAGAGATAACCAACTCATTAACACCAAGGCAAAGAAAAATAAGAAACAGGGATGTGGAGAAACAACAAAAAGCTCATTCCTCAAATTAAACTAGATAAATAGTGCTTTTACATATAAATATGAAACCTGAATTTCCTGAAAAAAAACAAAACAATAACATATTCCAATAAGTAGTTACTGTAACCATCCACTGCTTACTAGTTATGGATTACCAACATTCAAAATAAAAAGCTGGGAAAAGGAAGACACGTCACTAGCTGAATCAAAGGCAGTGTATAAACTGAGCAAGAAAATTTACCTCTCCTGCAACCCCAATGATGGGGGAAAACCTTCTAAACAGTAAATTATTATTATTATTAAAACAGTTCAACCAGAACACTGATTTGACTATCAGCTCTCATAGGGCTGGCTCAATGGATTTGGATGAGATGACAGGTCTAGGCTTGAAGCCTAGACCTGTCATCTAGAAGCCTAGCACTGGAACCAAATATATCATTCAATATAGTGATGAATGAATGAAAATGAAGTTAAAAACTGCACAGAGGCACGTGCTCTCATACTGGAACACACTCACACAATAAATACATACATACTCAAGTTTCCATATATACTCACTAAAAAGGTATATTAAAATTTAAAATAAAATTTATTAAAATTTTAAAATTCAGTTGTTTTAAAATTCATTAGGCCCCTATGGGTTTTCGTATTTCTATTATTTGCTTTTTATATTTTATCAACTAACTCACAGTTCCACATGAACATTAAAATTGGTATTACTGAAAATGTAATAAGATTCTGATAAAATTTCCTTCACTGATCTATTTCCAAAATTTGATAATCACTGCAGGTTATATTTTGGACAATACATGTTTGACAGTTATCAACACTTTGCAATCTGGGCATTTGGGAGGAGGGCCACATGGGCTGTTCATTAAGTGTCCATGTGTCAAACTAGTATGGTTTATTCAAGACAAGTCAGAATTACTTGTGTGTGTGTCTGTCTCTCTGATATGACGAACTCCATTTTCCAACACTGGATTTTTATCTGTATCATTTTATTGTATTTTCAGGTTCTTCATTCCATATATTTTGCCATTTTACTTACAATGATTGTTTTTATATATCTTATACAGTCCCTAATTAGGGATGTCTACATTTGCTCTTGTCATATGGATTCGCTTTAGCTGCTTATCAGCTCTTCATTTTCCTTCAATCCCTCACGGGCAGGGATCCAACATATTCACTATTTTTCATTATTATACAATTTATAGAGTGAAAACTTAATTTTGCTGTACAATATTATTTTTTTATCATAGCTTTGAATGGTTTCTATAGCGCTTCCAGAGTCGCTATAATTCACAAAATTATTACATGAGGCTTCTTTAATTATTTTTATGGTTGATGCTATTGCACATAATACAGCTGTAAATACTGAGGCATTATCTAGTAGAGAACTGATCGTTTTGTCCGGGGATACTGCATATCCTCCTTATTATGACTTAGATTCTTGGTGTATATGTGCGTAATGTGGATTTTTCGGATTATATGTTCTACTGTATGCTGTCTATGGTGTTCTGGGGTATATGAATAACTTTTTGTACAAATTCTCATTTTATTCATTATCCAAGGAGGAGGTAATTTTAATATTAAAGGTAATTGTATATTTACATTTAGCAACTCAAACAATCTTCTAGCTCTAATTGGGAAAGAGGTGGATGACTGTTTATAAAACCATCTTTAATCCAAATAATTTTTTTTTTGGTTGAGAATCATTTGTCTGAATTCTCAGAGCACTCTTCATTGTTGCTAGCTCTCTATGGAGATAGAGAGGTAGTTCACCACATTCAACTTGTCAAGATGATGTTGGTGATGATCGAAAAGCTTCTGAACATATTCTAAGGCCTTCATTATGAACTGGGTCTAACGTTTTCAGTGTTGCATCTGATGCCAAGCCGTATATTTCGCTTCCATAATCAATGATAGACAGCACTGTTGCTTTATACAGTACAGTAAGGGTATGTCTATTGGCTTCCCAAGTAGTGTTCTATAGTTTTTTAATTAGGTTTAATGCTCTTTTACACTTTGATTTCATCTATGTTATGTGGGCTTTCCAGTTCAAGTGAGCATCAAATACTATTCCCCAAAAATTTTGCTATTTGGCCAATTGGTATGGAATGATTTCTGATTTTTAAATCTATTTTTCACCTTTTTCCCCTTTTATTTTTATAAAACATTACTACTTGAGTCTTTTGTATAGAAAATTTAAAGCCCTACAGATAAGGCCCATTCATCTGTTTTATTATAGTTTTATTAATGGATTCGCACATGTTTTATTATGCTAGATGTTGAATAATATATGGTAAAATCGCACATATACAAGTTACTTTTAATTCCAATAGGCAGATTATTACTGATATCATTTATTGAAAGTAAACATTATTGCCACTAAGGGCGACTTCCTTGTGGAACACCATTTTCAAGTGGGAAATGTACCTGACAATACATCATCAATTTCACTTGAAAAGTGCAATTTGTCTGAAAGTTTTGGATGAACCTAGGTAAATGTCCACGGATGCTATTTTTATGAAACATTTTTAATACTGCATATCTCCACGTAGTATCACATGCCTTTTCAATGTCAAAAAAGACGGCTACAGAATTTGTTTTCTTTTAATTTCTCTTCGTATGTGGTCTTCCAAGTTAGACAGACAGTCAGTGTAGATCTGTTACACTGTGACCCAAATTGAGTGGGAGTCAAATTTTTATTTTCTCGAATGTGCCGTGTTAGTCGAGCATTTACCATTTTTCCTAGTAATTTCAATAAACAGCTTGTTAAAGAAATTGGTCTGTAATTGTTGACATTACTGGGACCTTTTCCAGGTTTGAGGATAGGAATAATTATAGCTTTACGCCATTCATCAGGAAATAAATTTCAAAGCCATATAAGTGGTTATAAAACTCTAACAAGTATGTCTTTGCCAAAGGTGCTAAATGGCATATCATTTCAAAGTAATCTGCTACCTCCAGGGGCAGATTTATTGCTAATTCCAACAGAGCAAATTCCAACTCTTCCATGTTAAATTTTCTATTAAAATATATCTTCTATTGTTTTTTCCTTGTGCGGAAATGCTCATCTAAATTTTTGTCACTACTTACTTTTGCTACATTTTCTCCTGTTACATTACTTGTTTCTTTAGGATCAAGTATCTTTTCCAATCTTTTATTATGGCATGTATAGGTGGTTTAACATGGGTACAATTTATTTTCCTGAGTTTTTCCTATATTTTTTGCATAGGAGTATTATTAGAGAGATCTGAAACATATTTCCTCCATGAAATGATTCTTCCTTGAATTATTTCTCTTTTAAATTTTATGGATATTTTGTTCTATAGAGGTTTTAATGTATCATTTCTAATAATAATATAGTCATTTTTGTAAAGTTCCTTCTAATATCGGTAAAATGTTTTGTTTTATTTTACTGAACTTTCTATTTAAATTATCTAATCGTCTTAACTCTGCGTTTTATTTTTATTAATTCTTGTTCATTTTTCAGACCACCATGGGACTTTGTGTTTTGTTGATGAGATTTGATTTTTGGTACTGTTTATCAGCAGTGCATTTTTTAATGAAATCGATAAGGTTAAGCTAATAGTTTCATTATGGTCTTTTAAATATTCAAATGGTGGATATTCCTGGTCTGGAATTCATATTGCTTCCAATCTAGTTTTATAAATGTTATATTGGACACATGCTTGGTGGGATTATTTTTGTAATACTGTAATGAAATTAATACTGGGAAATGATCACTGTATGCAAGTCGTCAACTGTATTCCAATCCAATCTGTCAACTATGTTTGTTGTACACAGAGTTAAGTCGATTGAGGAAAATGTTCCATGTGCTTTAGAAAATTATGTGCTGATTTCATTATTTATACAGCACATGTCATATGAGTCTATGAATTCTTCTATTTACTTCCTGCTCTATTTGAGTCTGTACAATTACAGTCCCACATCGGGCTGAGAGCATTAAAATCACCTACTATTAATGTAGGCTCCTTGGCATTAAGCAATTCTTTAAGTTTGTCACTAAAATCACCTACTATTAATGTAGGTTCCTTGGCATTATTAAGTAATTCTTTAAGTTTGTCAATGTCGTAATTTTTATTAGGCCGATTGTATAAATTATAAATTACATAATTATCATTTTTTTTATCCGAATTTTAATACCTGATATTTGCAAGTCAGTAATGTTGACAGGTACTTTGTTGTAAAATACCTTGTTATGTACATATATGGCTGTACCTAAATTTTCTTCTTCCTCTAGTGATGTTGATGCTAGGGTATATTTACATACTGCTGACATTGTTTTATTGACATGATGTAAATATATCATTGGTTCAAATTCTTTTAATAACCATTGTACTTCTCCCAGATGTAATCTGGTCTGTAGACCATTTACGTTCCATTGTATAATATAGCTACTGAAAATATTTTGTTACAGGGGTCGAGTTTTACTCTCTTTTTTCGTATTATCTATTTGGATTTTTTCTAATAATTTACCCACGACATTCATTTCTTTTTCTTTATAATATACTAAGTGCTCAATGCACATGCAACCTTTTTCATGGGTACTCAAATCCGTGGTTTCTTTTTTCCTATATTTCATAAAATTTCTTATAATGTTTGTTAAACCATCTTTTGTTGTTACTGCATAATTCAATGAAACAATCATTACATCCACATGTATTATCATGTATATTTCTTTTTTCATATGCTCTTCTACCAATTACTGGAGAAGTAATCTCTTCTCCTTTGACATAATCACTGTTATCTATGGTAAGGTTCTCTTTCACTTCTTCAGTATTTTTGACATCTGCCTTCATAGGTTTTACTATTATTTTAGGAGATAAAGCTATTTTCTTAGCTTGTTTTTGTTTTTGTTCCTTTTTTCATGTCCTTAACTTTGGTTTAAATGTTAACAGCCATCATATTAGTTGGTTCTTCATTTGGGTGATGTTCTCTCCAAAGGCCTTTTTTTATCTTTATCATGACCCTCCTCTGTTATTTCAGTAGTAGCATCCTTCTGTGTTTCTATTTGCATTTATATTTCAAATGAATTGGATAAAATATTATCCATTTTATTTGTACCTGTTTCTTTATTCTTTACCATTTTAGTTTTTATTTCTAAATTATTAATTTCTTCTTGAGATTTACTTTTCTGTGGTCTGTTACCTGTTTGCATTTTTGTTTCATTATTTGCTCTAGCTATTGAAGAATATGTGTTTCTTAGACGGATCTTGAATTCCTCTCACTTTTAATTCCAACTTAGAATCTTTTATAGACATCCCCATTCGTTCTTGTAGTATTTTCAATTCTGTATTGTATATATAATACATGCATTCTTTGGATCTTGCATATTGATTCTGCCCACAGTTTACACACTTAGGTTCACTGCACTACCACTGTGTGGTATGTTCTGTAGATCTACAATAAGTGCATACCGGTTCATTACGACAATTTTTTTTTGTGCCCATACTTACTGCAATTTTGACACTGCAGTGGCTTTGGGACACAGGGTCTTAACTTTCTATTTTGGCCTAAAATTTTTATTTTTTGAGGTAGATCTTCACCCTCAAATTTTATTTTTGCTATTTTTAATATTTGTATAGTGCTGTTTTTACTTGGTACAACATATACCTCACAATCTTGGACCTTGGGGTATCTTTTTATGTTAATACTGTTTATATTTTTCAGACAAATAGTCTTTGGACTGACTTTTTGTTGTGGCGTCTATAAACCAAGTTTTCTCCTTTATTTGTCTAAATAACATATTTTTCATTGGATGTCTATTTAATGAATAATTTTCTAATTTTAAAGCTGAAATATTTTGGTCAGCTTCCATGGTTAGGAACCTTGACCAACTTCCACTCCCAAAGAGGGAGTCGAAGTGAGTCAAGGTTGGGTCATGTCGGTATTTACTCTTTTTGGGAGTTTTATACGGTATTAAAGTTTTAATACCACTCTGATTCTGATTATTTGGATTATGCAGAGAATTGTCCATTCCATGCTAGAAAGATTTACTCTGTATTGGGGCAGTGGTCGTCATCTGTGCCGGAATAATGCCATCAGAGGGACCAGGGGTACTTGAATCTTTAAAATTACTTAGCATAAAGATTTAAGTATAAAAAAACTTAAATAAACCTGACAACCTTAAAAAGATATCATCAGCCTTTCATGGAGTTCCACCAATGGCACAAGTGAGAACCGACTCCCAAATGTCCACTCCCTACCCTACCTACCCCAACAGGGGATGGCACAACATGATTAGAGTGACCCAAGTGTAAGCCAAACCCGCTTGCTAGGACAGACAATATTACTGGAATACAATCACCCCCACCCTAATCATGTTATGGGCAAACCAGATAGAATGCCAAGAGTCCTATCCCCAGAACCAGACCCCCTGAATCTGTCGTCCAGCCCTAAAGAATAGTTCTGCCTGATATCTCTCAGGTCCGAACATTATCGGGCAGTTGATGGTCCTACCACAGTTCCCACTACTTAGCTTCGGATATAAACCCAATCCCAGTTATATCTCTTCCTATTTATCAAGTCCAATAAATTTTTGCAAAAGTGGAAAATTCCACAAAAATTAATTCAAAATACAGAATGGTATATGGAACTCTTGGACTCAAACCCAGGAACAGATTCTTGTGGTTCAAGAGCCCCCTCACCATGTCAAGGTGGTCCCAAATCGAGGGGGGACTAAACAGTAAAGATGATCTACCTGGGATACTAAGTTAAAAAAAAAAAAAAATCTGATCAAATTAGCAAAATAAGGAGGTGACTGGTTGACGGAAATGGATGAAGTCAGCAGACAAAACACTTTACTTTAAATTAATTAATAAAGTAGTGTAGTCATGAGCTGCTAGAGGCCAAAGGATCCATAAACACATACCACAGTGTTACAGGTAAACTACACTTTTTTTTTTACCGGGGGTGAAGTGTCGGGATTTTGCCAGCCATGAAATTGGGTTTACTTGAGTAATGGGTCTGTAGCAAAACCATTTTTAAGATTAAAGGGAAACAAATTTAAAATTACTGTATAATAAAGCAAAGTTATACAGAATCGAAGATACATGGGCACAAATAAATCACTATTTGTGTCAATTTTTCCTGTTCCTTACATCTTTAATTCTAAGTACTTTTTCCTCTAACAAATTAATCTTACTCCTTTTCTTTTGTCCTTTCATCTTCACAACACGACATTTTTATGATAAAATAAAGTTTTATATATACTTACCAAGTAATTACATAGCTATAGTTTCTAACTAGTATGGCAGCTAAACTTTGAAAACTCATGGTAGCAATTATTTTGTTTTGGTGTAGGTAACCAGTCGCGCCCACTTTTAGGAAAGAGAGGAACAACTTGGCAAAGAACCTCAATTTGTGCCTTTATGTCCATGCAAGGGGAGGAGGTTGGGCTTCCATTCTGTAATTACTTGGTAAGTATACAGTATAAAACTTTATTTTATCATAAAAATGTCATATTTATATAAGTAACTTAGCAAGTAATTACATAGCAGATTCCCATATTGACAGGTTGGATGCATGGACATCGTCTACCCCCAAAACATCAGTACATGTAATGAATTTGAAAACAGAGAAAATTGCCAGCATTGATACAATGCTTGTTGTTTCCTTACCTGGTAAGAGAGCTGCTGCAGGAAGATACTGCCATAGTGGTGCCTACTACATAAGTGGGAGCTTTTTAAGCAAAGGACCTTTCTGATCGCTAGTAAAGCATAAAAAATTTGCTCCTGCCCTGGGTGCAGTACCATCACAAAAAACAACACTATTATTACCTACATCATAAAATTAAAAATACCACCACCCATCCACTAAAAACTGGCGGGTATCCTAGTACAGTACATAGCACCCCAGGCTCCCCAAAGACTCAACAACCTATGTCGAAGTGAAGAGATTCAGGATGGAAGGGATACTTCCTACATTTCCTCCCCCAACACCATGCCAGCCACTGACAATGGGTCTAGGGTACTGCAGTTATTGAAAATTGTTTCCACTTCCTTAAGTAATGGGATGCAAAAACTGACATGTATTTCCTATATGTAGCTTGGAGAATGGAAGAGAAAGATAAGAGACTGTGCTTAAAATCTCACAACGTACTACAGCTCTAATATTGTGAGCTCTGACTTTAAAAACGGGAAACAATTCTTCTCCAATTTGAGAATGAGCTTCATGAATGAGGTCCTTTAGAAAGAAAGAAAGGGCATTCTTTGTAAGAGGTTGAGAGGGGTCTTTGACAGAACACCGTCAGTTACTGGCAGGTCCCCGTATCTTCTGTCCTGCGTAGGTAATATTTTAAAGCCCTCACAGGACAAAGTGCTCTCTCTTCATCTTCCGAACCTAACACTTGCATTAAATTCTTGATGTTCAAAGAACGAGGCCAGGGTTTTGACAGGGTCTCAGTCTTTGCAAGAAATCCCAGAGTATAAGAGCAAACCACATCACCTTGAGCGAATCCAACTCTTTTGTCAATTGCATGTATTTCACCGACTCTTTTAGCAGTGGCTAAGTCTACCAGGAACACGGTCTTCTTAGTAAGATTCCTAAGGGATGGAGTTAACCGGTTCAAAAGCAGGGCTAGAGAACCATTTTAGGACCACATCTAGGTTCCATGATACTAGTTCCGTATTCCTTTGTTTAAAGTGTCAAAAAATCTAGTAAGATTCGATATATCCTGGTTAGCAGATAGGTCCAGGCCTCTATGCCAAAAAATAGAGCTAAGCATGGACCTGTAACCTTTAATCATGGAAGAGGACAAACCTCTGGTGGTCTTCAGAAATAATAGAAAATCTGCAATTTCTGTTAGAGACATCTTGGAAGATGAGATGCCATTACTTCTGCATCAAGTGCAGAAGACAGACCACTTGTTCTGGTCGACGTTGGCAGATGACTGGTATCTGCACTTCGCAACAGAATCTGCAGTTGCCCTTGAAAATCCTTTAGCTCTGAGTAATTTCTTGAGTCTGTAACCTGTCAGAGCTAGATCTGACAAGTCTCGATGAAACAATCTGAAACGGGGTTGCCCGAGCAGATTGAGTTTTTGTGGTAGAAACCTTGGAAAGTCTACCAGAAGTTTTATGAGATCCGGGAACCACTCCTTTAGAGGTCAAAATGGGGCTATTAGCGTCATCGACGCATTCTGGTGGGACCAGAACTTGTTTAGGATGTCTCTGATCATCCCAATTGGATGGAAGGGGCACAGGTCTTTGTTTAACCAGTCCTGCAACACGGCATCCGTCGCCCATGCCAAGGGGTCTGGAACTGGTGAACAAAAATGAAGGGGGGCAATAGTTCTTGGAAGTCGTGAAGAGATCCAGAGTCGGCTCCCCCACAGTTTCCACAGGTCTAGGCAAATAAGTGGATCTAAAGTCCACCTGTGGGAATGACTTGATTGCATCTGCTCAGCTGGTCTGCCAGGACATTCAGTCTGCCTTGGATGAATCTGGTTACAATTTTTGTCTGGTTCCGATTTGCCCAGAGGAGGTCCCTTGCTACTTCGCAGAGGGAGAAAGAATGCATTCCCCCTACTTGCTGTGGTATTGTTCGAATAGACTGCCACTGTCTTGCCGAACACCTTTAAGGCAAAGGCTTGCAACCCCAAGTGGATTGCCTTTAACTCTTTCACATTTATGTGAAACTTTTCCTGTTCCGGTGACTATGTCCAAGAGATGACCTTGTCTCCCAGGAGAGCTCCCCACCCTAAGTCTGACGTGTCTGCATAAAAGCTCAGGTAAGGGTTCTGAATGAGAGGGGACTTTCCTTCCAGCAACCTGTCTTCCGATCTCCACCAAAGCAGGTGCTTCTTGAGCTTGTGGGTTACAGGAAAAGTGAACATGTCTGGGTGACTTTTCCTTTCCCAGCTGGCTCTGAGGAAGAATTGAAGAACTCTCATATGTAATCTTCCCAGGGAACTGTAAGTTTACTTGTGAACAAAGGTTCTGGAGAGGAGAGGTGAGGCCTTCCGGACTCACTAGTTGTGCTTAAACACACCCCTGGCTCCTCCCCAAAAGGCAGTACAATCCACTAAACTCCGCCTCTTAGGAGGAGTCACTAGGTGAAGTGCGAGTTGACACCTAACAGCTGTTCACATTTTGAAGTTGTAATTGTCTAAAACAAATAATTAGTATGTTTACCTTAATTTTCTCCTTGCTTTGTGGTTACTTTGAGAGTGCAAATTTAATTTTATATTAGAAATTAAGAATTGAACTTGTTAAAACTATGTAAATTGTACATAGATATTTATCAGTGTATGATTTGACTTCTAATATTAGAAGGATTTATGAATTCAAGGTCTTCTGGTCTTCCTAAATGTATTTCCTCTTGTTTGATCTCCTCGGTCTTGGGGGAAGGGTAGGAGGGTGAACTAGACCTTGAGTCCGGAAGGCCTCACCTCTCCTCTCCAGAACCTTTGTTCACAAGTAAACTTACAGTTCTGGAGAGAGAGTCTCAGCCTTCCGGACTCACTAGTTGTGCTCACCAGATACTTCAGGGGGATGGAGGTGCAGTCCAGCAACGACTGCATCGAAAGACCCCTGTAAACTGAGGAGAGCATAATAAGTGCTGAAGACTGAGTTGCTTTTCCAGTTCATTCTCGCCATTATTTCCTGTAGTGATATTCCGTTGTTCGTATAGCAGTCTTGAGAA
Source organism: Macrobrachium rosenbergii (assembly GCF_040412425.1). Classification (NCBI taxonomy): domain Eukaryota; kingdom Metazoa; phylum Arthropoda; class Malacostraca; order Decapoda; family Palaemonidae; genus Macrobrachium; species Macrobrachium rosenbergii. The sequence goes on along the minus strand of NC_089752.1, from coordinate 17,366,714 downwards.
GCTGCCCTCTTATAGAGTGAAAGTTAGTTGATTGTGTCAGAACACTTTGGGTGGCTCTAAAAATGCATTCTCGGAACAGTTGTCTCATTTTTTGTAAAGACATAATTTTGAAATTTTCATCTAACCAAATGTGGTCTTTCCTGTCAATGTTCCTTTCCCGACCGATTTTATTAGTGTATTCTAGGTAGAAGTTTAGTTGTCTGACTGGGCATATTTTCATCCTGTTCAGAAGTCTCCTAAAACTAATCTCCGTAGGAGTATAACTGTTATTTTGGTTTTTGGCCATGAAGGAAGGGTGGTTACGTAAAATTATGTGTTCAGGAGTGAATGTGCTCCTAGATATGCTGAGGCTGTTGAACTGATTAGCCCTTAGAGGACAGGCTAGTGCCACGAGGAATAGTGTCTTCTGGGTTAGGAAAAGTATTGAGTCATCTCTAGATGTATTGAGAAATGATAATACTTTGTCAAGATCCGATCCAGGAAATTGGTGAGTGTTCCTGGGATTTCTCCGATTTACTCCTGAAATCATGGCCTTGATGTATTTATCTTCTGCTAGGCAATAATTAGAAAGTAACTGAAAGAACTGGACCCAAGGCTGCTCTGTAGCCTTGAGAGTGTTGTGAGATAATCCCCTGTTTTATGAGTTGATTGAAGAATAAGATGACTGCTAGGAGGGAAATTTGTTGTTTTCTCCATAATTTTGATGTATGAAAGATTTGAAGCTGTTGAACAGGTTTTGATATTTGTTGTTGGAGCTATCCCGCAAACTGACTACTATTTTAGAGCAAACTTCTGGGGGAAAGACACTAGGGAGTTGATCTTTTATATTTTGAAGGCGATTAAATTCTATTGGTGCGTTGCTGAGTGTGAGGTAGAGTCCTCGTGAACTATCTGGCAATCGTCTATGTTCACTTTGTAGTTCTGTGTAGCATTGATACTGATTTCACTAGTGGAATCCATGGTCTGTTCCCTGTGATATGGTGCAGAAAAGCAAGTTATTGTTACATCGTTATGTATCTTGAAGGCTACTTTATGGCCAGGTATCCCGGGGAAAGGCATAAAGAGGAGTTGACCATTCCAGCTAATGTTTAGAGCATTGTTGCCAAGAGCTTTCTGGTTGGGTAGAGAAGAACAGAATTCTTTGCATTTTGAATTAGAACCGTTTGAGAAAAGATCTATTGTAGGGAAAAAGTTCATTTCTGAGCATATCAAATTAAAAAGTTTATTGCTGAGGCAAGTTTCTGGGTGTATGTAACTTACATCTCTTGAGAGTGTGTCAGCTATGGTGTTATTTCCTCCTTTAATCCATTTAGGTACAATTTGTATGTTATGGTTATTCATTATATCTAGTCACCTTTTGATTAAATCTTGAGCAGTTTTGTTCCTAATGCTACCCTGTTTCCTTAACCAACAGCAAGTTACTTTGGAATCTACATGTATTAACACTACTTTGTTGGATAATCTGGTTTTGAAGTGTTCTACAGAGTAAATGCATGCTAGTAATTCCTTAATATTAATGTGTAACAAATTTTCATTTTCTGTCCATGATCCATTGGTAGAGAGAGTTTTACCCGATTCTGTTAAGGCTCCTCCCAAACCTATGTTGGAGGCATCTGTAAACAGCTCTGTTTGTATTTGTTTGTTCGGAATGTTTACACTTTGGTACATGCTGTTTTCTTCCCATGGTTTTAAATGAACTTTGAACGAAGGAGGAATGGATCTGTAACCTGAATTGAAATATCCATGGAATCTGTGCAGGAATTTGAGTTCAAATTTGCCATAGAAGGTATAATGCGAGCAGAAATTTAGTGATCCTATTAACATTTGATAGAGTTTCAAATCAGACTTTGTTAAGTTGGAGAAGATTCTGGCCAAATTCATGCTTTTCTCTATGTTTTTCTGCATAGGTCTCATAGTTTTATTTACTAGGTCGTAATGTACCCCTAAAAATTCAATATTTTGAACTGGTTCAGTAATGGATTTGATGAATGATATTTTCCATCCTAAATTTGATAATATCTTAATTACTGTTAGGACATGAGATTTGCATTTGTGAAAATCATTTTGCTAGTATTAGAATATCATCTAGGTAGTTGAAGATCAAAATATTGTATTTCTTCCTTATGTATTTGATTACTGTGTACATAATTTTTGAAAAAATATATGGGGCCATCTTTAGTCCAAAGGGAACTACTTTCCATTTGAACTTCCTTTTACCTAATTTAAATGTTAAAAACTTTTGACTACTTGAGTGTAAAGGGATATGCCAGTAAGCATCTTTTAAATCCAATTTGCAAGCCCAAGAGTTTAAATGGAGGTATGGGAAGATCGTATTAGGTTTTAACATGGAGGAGGGTTTTTTAATCATAGTGTTAAGCACTTTCATGTCAAATATAAGTCGAATAGTCCCATCTGGCTTAATTTTATAGAAGATATGGTTGGAAAAGTAAAAGGAAGTTCTGGGAATCTGTTCTATGACTCCTAAATTCAATAATCTGTTACATTCTTTTTCAGGTATTTCCCTTTTCTTAGAAGAGTAAAATCTTTCTTTGCCAAACTGTTTTAATGATCTATGAGCTTTTAATCTGTTAGAAAAAGGAAGTCTCACGCCTTTACTTATGATCTTGCATGCAAATGAAGAATTGGGAAGATTTTGTCCAACTAGTAATTCTATTAATTAAAGACCTACCTATCTCACTTACTGGGGGGCCCGCGACTTTTAACCTTCTTTGTACTTGAGGATTCATCATATTGTATTACTGGTTCTGAGCAGGGCTCCAAGCAATCTGGTTCGGAGCAAGGCTCCAAGATCTCTGGTTCGGAGAAAAGTTTCTTGTTCACTGGTTCGGAGCAAGGCTCCATAATCACTGGTTCGGAGCAAGGCTCCATAATCACTGGTTCTGAGCAAGGCTCAAAGATCACTGGTTCTGAGCAAGGCTCAATTATATCTGTATAAAAGAGAAACTTATTACTATTTCTTATCTCTGGAGCCTGAATTATTTGGCTGTCCACCTTGACTTCTTCCCGCCCTAAAGTTATTCCTTTTGCTCCCTCTTCTGAATGAGTAGTACTTGTTCCTGAAATTAAAGTTCCCTCTGAAAAGGTTATATCTGTTTCTATGATACATGTTCCCAAAGCTAAATCTACCCCCTCTAAAGCTGCCTGCCCCTCCTCTAGGGAGGGGACCCTTCCGAAAGCAAGAAGCAATGTCAGTTTTTTGCTCATCTGTTAATATCCAAATCTCTTTGATGCTAGATTTGATAATGACACTTTTAGTGTCTTCTTTAAGGAGTTTAGGTAGTGCTCTACTTCTGAAAGAGCGAATTAAACTCTGAATCAAGTCTATGCTCCTCCTGAGGGGCCCAATGACTACTTTAGACAAAAACTCTAAATCATTGATTTTAGTGGCGTGTACCATCTGTGCTAGTGCAGCGTGTCCTTGGAAGGCTGAGATACTCATTTTAATGTTTTCAGTATCAAAAAAGAACTTTTTATGACTCTCTTCAAATATTTTCCCTTCTGGCCACAAATTCAACTTAGGTAAATTAATGAGCTTGAAAATGTCTGCAAATTCCTTGTTCTGATTACTAACAAAAAACTTATTTGAATTATCTTTGAGACCTTCACTAAAAGTTAAAGCTATCAGAGAATCATCTAGTAAAATTTTTCCATCTCTGTCTATGGACGGTTCGGCTTTGAAATTACTGGCTATATAAGAGGGTACTGATTTATGAAATGTAAGATGGTTGAAGTCTTCATAATCACTGTTATCATCATTTTGAAATGAGAAAAGTTCTAAATTTGCATTCTCTGGTAACTCTGGAGCCTTTTTTGAGCGCTTGGGAGGTTGGGGGGGAAGGACATTCCTCTTAGCAGCTGAACCACTTCTGCAAAGGTGAATGAATCTTACTGCTTTGTTTTGGTTGTAGCTCACAAGGTAAATGTTTTCCAGATTTTTTGATAAGTTACCTGCATCAAATGTGGACAGCAGCGGACCTAGAAGGCTGAAGTCAGGCATTCAGGTTCATGACTCAGATAGCCCTCCAGGTTAATTCAGGACCTTCAGTATCTTCTCACTTATAAACCTGGTATAGGCTAGGTAGGCTAGTTCGTCTGCTAATGATTTATAAATCTTGTGAAATAGGCTACCTACTTGGGAAGTATAACTCCCGCTTAGCCTATGAGTACTAGTTATGCAAATTTGGCTCGCCTAAGTTAGGCCGGTAGATATAAATCAGTCTCGGCGAGATAAAAACTATTCTCGTCGTTTTAACTAAAGCTATGGTAGGTTATCTCCTCACCCTGACTAAAACTAATGTTTGATACTGACCTGAGTAAATTATGGCATTTTTAACGTTTACTGTGCTACTTTGAACTCGCGGTTGCGTTTGTTTACTTTTTACTAGGAGGCCGCCATTTGCCTAAGTGACGTCACTCGTCTAGTTCCGCTGCTCTCGGTAGACTATTTCCAAAACAAACCATTAAAAAACCTTACCTTTCCTTTAATAACTCCATAAGTGTTTGATTTTGTTGTAGCAACATAGTTACGATATCTTTATTGGACATATCCTCTTCACTGTCCGCCTTACAAGTCCGTTTCTCGACGTGCACTTGGACTGACCCGGCGTTATTGTTGCTTCTTCTTCATTTTCGCTTGACTTGCTCAATCTATGCACCTCCGCAATAGTTACTATTTTCTTAGCCATCTTCCAGATGCGAAAAGGAGCACTATTAGTGCGAGAATGAAATCCTGAACTAATAAATTAGCAGGGTGGGAGGCAAAGTAGAGCAGGTCTGCAGCTGTCCAGTGTCAACTTCAAAATGTGAACAGCTGTTAGGTGTCAACTCGCACTTCACCTGGTGACTCCTCCTAAGAGGCAGAGTTTAGTGGATTGTACCGCCTTTGGGGGAGGAGCCAGGGGTGTGTTTAAGCACAACTAGTGAGTCCGGAAGGCTGAGACTCTCTCTCCAGAAACAAACTGTTCTATGGATGCCAGAGTTCCGAGGAGACTCATCCATTTGTTGGCAGAGCAGGTTTGGAGAGCGAGAAACTCACCTACCATCCACAGACAGGATTCCACTCTCCTGAGGGACAGAAAAGCCTGAAAAACTAGACTTCAATGTCATCCCCAAATATACTATCTCCTGAAATGGAGCCAGCTGGGATTTCTGAAGATTGTTTAGTAAGCCTAGCTCCTGGGCTAGAAGAAGGGTCTTGCGAAGGTCCTCCGTGCACTGTTCCTTCATCGGGGAGTGTATGAGCCAATCATCTAGGTAGAGTGCGATGCTGGAGCCACCCTGCAATGGGAGCAAGAACGCAGGTGAAAACTTAAGGGGCAGTTGATAGTCCGAAACAGAGCTCGAAACTGGAAGACCCAGTCCTGGAAAACGAATCTGAGGTACTTCCTCGTATCCGGTAGTATGGGGACGTGGAAGTACGCATCTTGCATCTCCATTGAGACCAACCAGTCTCCTTGACAAATGGATGCAAGAATGGAGTGACTCGTCTCCATTCTGAATTTTATCTTCTGGTCTGGTTAAACTAAGGTATACTTAACTTTTTTGAACGAAGACATTCAGAGCACCGACGTCCAGGACCGGTCTCCATCCTCCTGAGGACCTGGGGGACTATAAAAAGATGATTGTAGAACCCCTCTGAGCTCACATCTTCACTATCTCTACTGTCCTGTTGGTGAGGAGAGTTGAAACTTCCTCCAAGAGGGCTGAAAACCTCTCTGATCCTACAGACTAAGAAGTCAAGATGATGGGCTTCCTGACTAATGGAGACTTTTCCCTGAACACAAGAGAGCAGCCCGCCTTGAGGACTTGCTCAATCCACTGCTCTGCTCCCTTCTCTCTCCACTTCTCCCAAAAGAGATGGAGCCTGGGACCTACTGGGGCATGGAGGACATGGTCTGCATTTCCTTGATGAAGCCCTAGTTGAGGACTTCTTGACGGCTCGAGACGTACAGCAGATGTTCAATCGAGGTCTGAAAAAAAGACCTTTTCTCCCACCACGAAAGGGATGAGGCTGCAGAGGCGAGGACAACTTCCCACTGAAAGATGAAAGATCCCTTGGGTGTCTTGAGGACTGTGACAAAAGGTCCTGGGTTGACTTCTTATGTAAGTGCGACACAATGTCATTAACAGTCGACTGTGGGAACAATCCTTCACAAGAGGGGGAAAAGGAGCACCGACTTCTGGGCTGAAGTGACATCTTTAGTGGTGTATGAATACCATAGTTCACTCTTCTTCAACACTCCCATAGCAAAATGAGAGGCTAACTCCCTAGAACTGTCTCTGACGGCTTTATCAGTGCAAGAGAAGACTCCAAGAGCGTCCAAGACGAAGTCCACAGGCAAGGCAGAGGAGTCCTGTATCTCCCATGATAAGGTGCCCACCAACCAATCCAAGAAGCTGACTACTCCAAATACCTTGAACAGGTTTCGAAGCAAATGGTCAATCTCGGCTGCAGAATACATAACTTCAGCCAAAGAAAAAGCTGATCTCCAAGAGGAGTCAATGAGCCTGGAGAAGTTGCCCTGGGAGGAGGCAGTGGCACCCAGGTAAGGAGCTTCTCCAATGGCATAAGAAGCATACCTTCTATGTGAAAGCCGGGCAGGGGGAAAACTAAACAAAGCCTTCCCTTGCTCACTCTCAACTGAGAGCCAAGCATCTACTTCACTCAGTGCCTTCCTTGCCAACGTAGGGAGCACCATCTTGGGCAACCTGGAGGACTCGACAGGTTGACTGCTCATTAGGAAAGTGGATGCAGGAGAGGATGGGGCCACTATCGAGAAAAAAGCAGGAAAACTTCAGAGCAAAAAATGCAGAAGCGCTGCATATGCAGAAGGTGAAGAGTCATCATCTACATCCTTATTGACTCCTCTTCCGCAGAATACACTGGAGATAATGACAAGTCCGTAGTCGACTTACCTGTAAGAGGAGGCTTTTTCAAAACACCTAAGATATCATCCAATCGCTGTTGGATGGGAGCTAATGCTGGATCCATGGCTGAAGAAGCTGAAGTCTGGCGCCAGGAAGTTGGTGCCACCAAAACCAAAGCTGGCATCGAGCGCTTAGAAGAGGAGACTGGGCAGTAGGGCGCTACTGGGCACTCGGGTGTTTTTGACACACTGGGCGCTAATGGGAGCACAAACTGCAGCACTAACAGGCAAATCAGAGCGGTTGTGTCTGAGAACTGAAGACAAATGTTTATGAGCCAACACTTGATGTTTCACATTTGGACACATTGGGGAGAGATGTTCTGGGCTGTCCCAAAAACTGCAAGAAGGCTCCTCGTGAGCCGCTGGGCAAGAATCCTTGACCTTCTTACAAGGCACCTGAGGGGTGCGGGATACGTCCACTGCTGACCTTTTCAATGGCCTAGGTTTATCACTGGAACACCACTGGCACCTGTTTTCAGGGCCAGAAGCCTCTGAACTTGAGGAAAGACGATGCACCTCCAAAAAGATGCCTTTCCACTGGCTGTCTGTCACACCCTGGGAATTAACTACACCAACAACTGAGGGGCCTACTACCCATGGGCAGACCCCACCGACCTCCCTTGGGCCTCTGGTATGGCTTCTCCCAGGTTCAGGGGAGTGTGCCAGGGACCTTTGCCTATCAATTCAAACCTCCAATTGAATTTCGACTCCAGGTTGGCAATGGCACTGGGGTCAGAAGTGTGGGAGCTGGGTAAAGGATCAGGTGGTACAGCTGGAGAACTGGGAATCGGTGACAATACAGGCATAGATACAACAGGCACATCAATACTACTATAAGACTTAGCAGATTCCTGACTAACTGCAGCCTTACTGTCATTCCTAATTGAAGCTTTTCTCTTCTTATCCCTCTCAAATTTAGATAGATGAGAACTTAAGACTTTCCACTGTTTGGGATCCCAGTCTACAAATTTATCATATGATAACATTAATGAACAAATCTGACCCCTGCAATTTGTGCAAATGGTATGCGAATCATACTTTGCTGAAGTCAACCTCGTATTGCAGCCTTTACTGCAGTAACGAGTGGAAGACATACTTGCATCAGACATTGTACAGCAAGTTGGTTACCAAAAGTCTTACATCAGGAAAATTAAGTCTAAATCTTGAAAAAACAGTCAAAAACATGAAAACTCCGGTCTTTTAAAAAAACCTGTCACTGACTAATTGCCAAAAGGCTGCCAAAAGGCTACCAAAACTAAATACACTTCACCAATTTTGTCTCAACTAACAACCAGTTAAGAAATGAATTTCCACATTTAGCTGAGAACTAACAACCTTTGTCATCAGCTGGCAAGAACAAATTGAGGTTCTTTGCCAAATTGTTCCTCTCTTTCCCGAAAGTGGGCAGGACCAGTTACCTACACCAAAACAAAAGAATTGCTACTGCTACTGCAAGCTTTCAAATTTTAGCTGCTGTACTAGTTAGAAACTATAGCTATGCAATTACTTAGTTACTTATAAAAATTCAATATTTTTACTTTGACTCTTCTCTCTGATGTTATGATTAACAACATGGATGATTAGTTCATTAAATTCTTTCACCTTTTTCTCTGTTGAATAATAATCAAACCAAGGTTGATTGTACATCTAAATTTTCAGTTTTCCTAAGGACCAAAACAAGCGAGTCTGCCTCCATCTCTTCACGAGATAGGGGGTAAGCATTTATTTCAGATATATTTAAAAATGTACCATCCCTAATTTCAAACATTTTTCCAGGGAACATGCGACTACGCACAATTTTTCAATTGTAGCATAGAGAATATGCTGATTATCTGCAATTTTCATTTACTAAGGAAAAATAGTCAGGAGCCAAAAGCTAACAGACTTTGGCCTCAATTATGACAAACCATCAGCTAGAACTATAATCAGGTACATTGCCAAAATTGCAAACACCATTGATTTGTCCTGAAGTAGGGTGATTGTACCAAGCACAATTTTATCATAGTCCACTGAATGTAGTCATTTCTACTGGAACTAAAACAGTCCACTCCATATGGCAAAAAAAAGCTATCATTTGACTGGACCAAGCAAATTTACTTTAAGGTAGAGAAATATAATCACTCTTATAGCTGTGGTAGGCTCCAATACTGTGAGATCAGTTACAGAGGGGCCCTATAATTATTTCTTAATGATAATTTGTCAACTGTAAAGATCAGTTTTAATATAACAGTAACCACACATCTAATATCTAAAACATAAGAAAACTTTATATAAATAGCAAAATTTAACTCTTATGTGATATACATACCTGTGTATTCACGTTTCTTGGCCTCTTTGTCTTTCACTTTTTTCTCTAAAAAGAAAAGAACATTTACTTGTGTAAAAACAAAACAATGCAGCTCCTAGCTGACAAGAATGCATTAAACTAAGTAAACATTCCTTACATGTGTAAATAAGAAAACAACACAATTGGTGCTACTATCAAATAGTAAATGTCTTCCCTTCTGATTAATAATCAATTCAAGTGTTAATATTAATCTATACAGAAATATTAATCTATAGAGATTAATCATTCCTAAACTTATATGCTATCTAAAGGAAAGTTGGCCCATGACTTATGCATGATCTTTCACTCAGATCTGAAAACATATATAAAAGTCCATTCTCAGTCATTATGAAAAAGCAAAACCTGAATTTTCCATTCCCCAACCACTACATGGAATCCAGGTGAATGAAGTTATTTATGGGCATATCATGTAAGGTGATGTTGCCTTTCAAATGCCAGCAACTCTTCATAGTGTGAGTCTTTGTCCAGCACTTGTGAGTCTTTGTCCAGCACTTGTATGTGTACGTGAAGTGCTTTTGCAGCATGGCTCATTCCTAATATAAATATGCTGTGCAGACCATTTTCAATTAAAAACATGCCTCAAAGAGCATTCAAACAATAAACAAAAAAGCTGGAGACTTGAGGATAAGTAACAAAATAATATACCTGCTGGTAGAAATTTTGCTTGAAAAAGCAACCTAACCTTTATGAATAACATTGAGACAGAGTTAAGAGTGTGAGAGGAGCTCAAAGCTTGTAAGGGATGGCTGGCTAGCAATGTTTAGCGTTATAGACTGAAAATTTGATTACCATATAAGAACTGATATTAGCAAGTACCAATGCAGCATCACTGTTTTCAGACCACCTAAAAAAAAAAAAACTGCCTTACACAAGAATTATTCAATCATGATGGAATATGGATGTTCTGAAAACAAGATCTCCAGCCATACCTACCTCCCAGAGGGAGTGACAGCCATGCTGTTCTTGGAATGGCCCTACAGGTGATTTATCCCTGACATGAGAGCAAATCCTGAAGATAAAAAGCAGCCATGCAAGGTCCCCCACATTAACAAAAATGCTTCCACCCATCTCCAATCTTTCTGCTTTAATAACGAAAACTTGGAAGTGATATTCCTGCCTCCTTCCACAATGTCACTGCTGTAACCACTTGATCAGAGCACCATCATATGCATTTAGACAACTTACACGCATTTCACCTCTGGAAGATTTGTGCTGTCCTTGATGATAAAACCTGACTGTGATATTATAGTCATGTGGAAGAATTTCACATTTGCAGAAACAGCTGGGCTTATTAAAGATGCTTTTAACACCATAAAGCTAACACAGTACTATTCAATGTGGTAATCAAGGATTTCAAAGACTTCCCCACAACTGATGCAGAAGTCAGCTATGCACTAAATTTTAAAAGGCAAGCTGGTCAAGTATACAGAAATTATCGAAGACTACGTTAAAGTGACACAATTCAGCGAAAGTTTCTGCTGAAGAACATCATGACCTTGATTCAGCCTATTGATAAAGATTTGATCTAAGCTGTTAAAAAGCCTTTTTATTATTTGATTTGACATTCTCTTGCATTGTGCCATCAAAGGCATCAAGGCAGTATACTGGGCAAAATTCCTCTTTCAGATGATGGTGATCCTATAGGATGAAAGGGAAGAAGAGAAATATGCCCGAGGTAAGAGAACAGACAAAAGTTTGAACAGCTGCAACCTCTGACCAGCTCTATTCAACTGACCAAAAGCTTGGAACTCCCTCAGAAAGAAAATGCTAAGCAACACAAGGCAGAAGCTGTTGGCAACCTGGAGGCACAAGACTTCTCTGGCTTTGAGTCCAGTGACTTTTGGCCACTTTTGACCATGCTGGAGACATCTATGAGGGTGACAATGAGGTCTAGATCGAGGGCAAAGAGCCAGGACACCATGTTATCAGAGAATGAGATGATCCATGCAATCCTTTAACTTTACAGTTTCTATATTCCCCACTTATATTTTATACATCATAAATTTCTCTTATCTTCTAAGCACTGTAAGCACTGTAGTTACCATCTTTAATCCTTGGTTCTGCAGAATTCAATTTTGCAGTGCTTTTCTCTTTTGGTGTCATGTAAACTTCATGATTTTTTGCTATCAACTTAATTTACCATATATTTCCATGTATAAGACAACCTTTAGATAAGACGAGGTCAAAAATTATGGCAAATTTTCATGAATTTATCTCATATCTGTAGTATAAGATGACTGCTAAATTAAAAAACCATCTGTGTATAGGCTAGCTTTTGCAACAACAGGTACCTTACAAGATACTGGTTAAGTAAAGATGAACAAATGCCGTTTTACTTACTGTATCCTTAGAAATTCAGAAACAAAATAACAAAGCCCATTTTATATCCTGTTTTTCCTACACACGTCGCCTAAAAGGGAAACCATTGTTTTGTTTACGTTTCATTGCCAATCACAAACAACCCCTACCAACAATATGATAATGTACGATAACTATCGAACATAATTATCGTTTGTATGAATTTTATTGAAAATTAAAGGTTGTATGTAACCCAAAAGAATGTTATTTACCACCAAAATGATAATATTTTTAATGAAAAATTAATATTGTGTTATCCTAAATGTTATTACTTCCGTTAATTGCACTACCATTAACTAAAATTTCTGAAAGGTTACCAAAAGATAAAAGTTGCTGTAAGTGCAACCATAACTCAATGTTTAAATTTTCTCAGCTAGACTCACATAGATAAATGCTGATTTCATTGATATGCAATTGTTCCTCGAATAGGCTATTTGTTGTGAAGATATGCCAATAATATATAAGGTAAAAATGGTTTTATGACCTTTATTATCAGTTTATTTCATAATATGAATCTTTTCATGTATGTCAGTGATTGTTGCACCAAGGCTGAGGCTAGCCTACCAATAAACATAACTTAGAACTCAAGGTTTGATTTTCAGAATGGTAGTACATGACGACCCCCAATTTATAGGGGTGAATTTTAGGAGTTAAAGGTCGTCTTATGCGCGGAAATATGCAGAAATATGTGATAATAAAGAATTGCTTCTGTTGCACTGTGATAATTACTTAGTGTTTTACGTAATGTACTAGGGTAAAATTGGTTGTTACTAGAAAAGAAACAAAGTATGCCTAGCCTAGATGACAGTTGTGACATTATGTTTTTAAATAAGCCAAGAATCATGTGAGCCATTCTGTTTTTGGAGAGCCAGCATAATACAACAATAGCTATTTTATATAAAAATACAAAAAATCCAGAGATCACTACAAAAGCAAGCTACACTTATTAACTTAGCCTACTAAGGGATTCAGAGGCGATGAAACACATTTTTTTGGCAATACCTTTTTATCAAAGCATCGGATAAAGGCGAAAGTTGGCAAGTGTATAATTTATATCCCTACCTAATTTTTGCAAGTAATATTTAGTACCTAAGTTCAATAATTCTGGTACTTATCATAGTAAAAGTGTGTTTCCTATGCCAGAGCCATCAAAATCACAGGTAAGGGTTTTGAACACAACAATGGCATTAACCTATGACGTCATGAGGCTCCACCCACAGTGAAGCGAAGTTTACATATGGGGAAAACGTCTCTTCACTGTGGCTCTGCCCACTTGCTGATGACATATTCACTAGCTAATATTAGTACCCATCCTAGGTTTCAGCAATATCAATGATGGCACGCATTCTCAATAATTTTACTATTATTATTATTATTATTATTTTGTGGAGGTTTCATCGCAACTTCCAAAGCAGTTGATGAGACTTAAGTTGTTAGCTTGGAATTCTTCCATTTTCTTCACATTCATATTGTTTCTACTTTACAAATAATTCAATGTATGTAATTCATCCACATACTGAACCAGTCTATAGTTCATTTGTTAGATCTACATCTATTCACGGCAGGAATACAAAAAGACCATCTGTTTGGTTTTACCTCAGGTTTCGTCACTATAGCCTTCTATTTGCAGCAAGTCAGGAGCGGTCACTAGAAGTAGAATTAAATGAAAAAGCAATGATACCTCATTTCCTCAATTGTTAGAGTGTAAAGGCCAATGCCATTGCTTTATTTCAGTTAATGTAACCTATCATATTTTTTTTTTTTTTTATTTATATCAAAAAGAACCCTAAACAGTGCTCGTATATCCTACTCGCTGCAAATGAAAGGTAATGGTAGGAGTCAAGATTTTGAGGGCAAGCTATTATTTACCTACTAAATATCAATCAAATGTAACACAATTTATATTGATATGCATGGAAAGGAAGATATATTGGAGTCAGCTTGAATGACTAACATATTGTTATAATCTTTGTGTTTTAATAAATATGTTTAGATATACAAATAAAACTTCTAACACTATACATAATTACAAAATGTCTTCATTGTCACTCTCGAGGAAGAGGTCTGGATTGTCTAACAGCAGCTCCTGCCCACACTTCTGGCGTGGCCAAAAACTATTACCCACTATAGAAATAATTATCTATTCAAGCTATAGTAAATCTTGCCACGGGTCTTCTTGCTAGTATACAAAGTGGCGAGCTGTAGCACAAATGCAGTCTTGCAACCACGGGGACAATTCCATATCCTATCGAATTTGTTGAAGCCTACACTGTAAGCATATCCATTCACCGACTACCTGGTGGATGGGCAGAGCCTCATTACATCATATTGCTTTTACTTAATGAATTGTTTTAGGATCCTTCTCTGTGATTTTCTCAGTTACGGCATCGGCGACTTCATTTTACTTTATAAATATTAAAACTATCAAACTTAGTACTAAATATAATACTGCAAAATTAGTAGGTTATAAATATACATTTGCCAACTTTCACCTTTATCCATTGCTTTTGGTAAAAGTTGTAGCTGAAAAACAGTGTTTTATCGGCTCTGAATCCCTTAGTAAATATACCAACTTCAAAAATAACTCCTCACCCAATCTAGTGTCACTTATAAAATTTTTAACTTTAAGATCAATCTTTTTCTAGCCTCTGGGTACCACATCTCTCAGCAATTTTCTCATTCCCGATACAATTTTCCCAACGCACTAAATCCATAAGTTGCAACATCTTGCTGTTAAACCTTTCAAATAATCCCTTTTCTTTGTAAGTGTACATGTCTTAGCTAGGTGAAATAAAAAAAAAAAAGCCTCATTCATTAATAAAATGTTTTCCATGTTTACTAATGGGATACTCTTATTTACCAGAGGTTCAGAATCGCTTTTCACAGGCTGTTTCTCAACCTTATCTTTTAAAACTGTAAACTTTCAACCATACTAGACACTAAATCACAAACTGTATATCATTAATACAAAATACAGTTTTATTTAAACCAAAATAATTTTTCCAATACAAACCTATGACTTACATTAGCTCTTATCTGTGGTCTTCAACAAATCATATACACTTGATTCCAAATTTAAAAGATAAACTGATAACAGACAGCCCAAACCACATATGCAATCCTGAGGCTCCTGGGTTCCAGGTGGATAGAAAATTCACTTTGCGATTAGTATGTGCCACAGTTGCAAGCAATCAGTGGGTTGGGAGGCTGGACAGTTTCAGTACATCAGAGTTTTCCATTGAAAAAATTATTCTTCTTAAATTACTTATTTTTAACAAAAAATTCATCATTATATTAGCCTGAATCACAATTTAGGTCAGAGGAACCACAAGAAGGAAACCCCTATAATTACCTCAAAGGAACCTAGACTTCATCATAAAGGTCAAGGCACGGAGATTAGAAAGGAACCAAGACTTCATCATAAAGGTCAAGGCACTGAGATTTGAAAAGAACCCAAGGTTCTAAGGTGAACAGAGACATATAATGTAAGGTATAAACCATAAAAAGATATAAAACTAACAAGTTCGTAATTGTTAATTCAGAAAATGATCATGGTAACAAAATCATGACAAATGACCATTCTCACCAATACAAAAAAGGTAAATAATTCCTGATTTGTCACATCTTGAAGGATGTCATCATGGAAACAGAGTAAGATACCTTCAACTGCCAGGTCTCAAGAATCTAATTTTACTTGGGATCCAATAGGCTGAGTACCGGTAAAGTGTGAGTCACCTCCCTCAGGAAGATTCCAGAAATTTCCACCTCCATATTACAGCAGGAAAAATTAACACCAGGATTTCCTTAAGCAACAGAAAATGGAAGGATCCCAAATAAGCTGACAAAAGTTAACTGCATACTACTCCTATCCAGTACCTAAGTGGATGCCTCCAAATTGACTTGCCTAAGCCCAAGTGAAGACACCTCTTGGTAGCACTTCCTGGGATGACCAGCTGATAGGAACAGCATGGACACACATTTTGATCTGCCCAGTAAAAAAGATAAACCTCTTACTACCTAACAGGAGAAGGGTGGCAAGTTTGGTTTGGTTACCTCAAGTTGTATCCCTGCTAACCAACCATTTGAAAGGGACAGCTTTCTTGCCTCTACTCCTGTGCATTTGCTTACAATATGGCTGACTGTCAACTAGTCTCAAAAGGCTGTGGATGCAGAGAAAACATCTAGGATTACCTGCAAGGGAACGCTCCAATATTGCAGAGCCAGCCAGGACTAGTAAACACTACATAGATTAGAATATCATCCTGATCCCGTCTTCTATACTCAAGACATGGTCCTCCACTAGACACATCATTTACAAAATGTACAACACAGTACAGACAGTTCTCGGTTATCGGCGGGGGTTCCGTTCTGGGGGTGTGATGATAACCGAAAATCGCCACTAACCGAAAATTGGCGATTTTCGGCGCTTTTTCGGTGATTTTCGGGGCTTATTAGCACCGAAAAGCGCCAATTTTCAGTTATCAACGCCTCTATTAGGTATGTATAGGTGCCAATACCCAATTATCGGCGCCAATAAGCGGAAATTGCGATTTTCGTCGCTAGACAAGCCCCGTAAAACCGGATCACCATTAACCGGGGACTACCTGTATTCAGAATGTTGTAACATTTACTTAACATACCTGGAACTTTAACTATTAAAGTTTGCAGAATAAAATACATATCCTTAAAAATAAACCACTATATATTTTTATACAAGTCGACCACCACTAATCCGGCACCACTGGGACCTGCAGGGTGCCCGATTAGTGATTTTGTTGGCTTACAGAGTGGTTAGGTTAGAATACACATAACCCAACAGTTAACCACCTCACCCTACTTTTAAAATACCCTGGAAATCAGTATAAGTTCGTTAACCCTTAAACGTTTTTCGACCATTTCGGTCAAGTCAAAGTTGACCAAAGGTTGAAATTTTTTGTAGTCTACGTACAGTACGTCCACTCGGCACCCAACAGACAATTTTAGTCGACGTACGATACGTCCAGTCGGCGTTTAAGGGTTAATAAGGAAAAAAGGAGCATTAAATAAAAACTAAGTGAAATTTTACTGAAGCACTGGCAATATAAATGGTGTAGGTAATTCTGCCGACTTACACAAGAAAGTTCATAACTGACGCTTCCAGAGCTGGAATTGGCAACTAAGCACATTTACATCTTGAGCTGAAGGGTTGTCAGGATTCCCATCTTCTTCATCTTTGAATTTTTTTATTTTTATGCTATTCTCATTTATATTTTTACTGTATTTTCTCATTTCTCATCTTTACAACCCAAAAGATATAAATGCAATCGTGTGCTGAGATATGTACAAACTCACAAACTTATTTGCTGTCATAGGAGAACTTGCTATTGCTTGTTTTGGTTTGTGTTATGCTTATGATTTTCTTATCTATATTTTATGCTCTTCTCATATTTTTACTGTATTTTCTCACTTTTCATTTTTAACAACCCAAAAGATAAATGGAACCGTGTGTGTAAGATATATATGAATGCACAAACTCATTTCCTGGCATTGAAGAACTTGCTGCAGCTTGTTTTGGTTCATGTGGTTATGCTTATGATTTTTAAAATTTATATTTTGTACTAATTTCATTTATATTCTTACTGTATTTTCTCATTTATTACTTTTACAACCCAAAAGATTGATACAATCATGTGCGTAGGGTATGTACAAAAACACAAACTCACACTCTGACAGCGGAGAACTTGCTACAGCTTGTTTTTGGTTCATGTTACACTTATGATTTTTTTAAATTTATATTTTACGCTACTCTCATTTATATTTTTACTGTATTTTCTCATTTTTTGTTTTTACAACTCAAAGATAAACGTTCTTCTGCGTAGGGTACGTATGAATGTATAAACTCATTTGCTGGCATCGGAGAGCTGCTACAGCTCGATTTATTTCGTGTTATGCTTATGATTTTTTAATCTATAATTTACACTATTTTCATTTTTATTTTTACTGTACTTTCTCATTTTTTTATTTTTACAACCCAAAAGATAAATACAATAGTGTACATAGGGTACATACAGCAACAAGTAGCGCCAACAAACAGTAGCGGCTGGTTGGTGCAGGGACCCAGGAATTAGTGCTGGATTAGTGATGAAACTGGGTTAACGATTGCCAGATTAGTGATGGTCGACCTGTACATTTTTCCTACAAAAGAATATAGGTTATTTTGTTCATAACACCATTAAACTAAAATATTAAATAAGGTGAAAAAATACAAGTACATTCTAAGGTAAACAAACAAATACAAATACATTCTAAGAGAACAAGGTCATTTACTCTTGGCAAAGGAATAAGAGCAAATACAACAGTATTTAACAGGAACTCAAATCAATGACTTGCTATTATGGTAGTTGACAAGCAATAACTACCACGGCACAATATAACAATTATAACATGACAAAATTAAATAAGAAATACTGTAATACAAATTTAAGTCTAAAAATCAAAAATACTCATTTCTGACACCCATACAATGTTAGGTTAACTGAATGCCACAGCCTTCTACTGCTAGACTAAGCATAAAATAAATCAAGAGACAGAGCAAGAAATTAATACTTACTCCTTAATAAATTGAATGCAATAAACATTCATAAGTGGTAAACACATAAGCAATAAACTGGAATTAACTGATATTCAAATGACATTAAACTGAAAAAATTTAAGGAGTGGCACAGTAATTGCAAATTTAAAGCGCGTACTTTGCTAGGATTAAAAAATGAATAAGGGTGGAGAGCTGGGAACAGTGTGAGGGTCAAACAAAGGCAGTTTACTGTGAAATCAACCTTAGACTTGAAGTCAGTGATTCCTAAAGACTCACAAAATGTTAATATAGCACAGGAATAATTGAATGGATGATTAAAGAGAAATATGCTTAACAAAATAATCTAGACTTGGATTCTAAAACTTACTGACAGCATGCTAGACACACAAGAAGCAAGGGGTCACTTGTGCCTGAATCCTGGGGAGCACATGTGAAAAGTAGCCATTCTGCCAGCAGAAGGTCATCTTTTAATGCGTGAATCAGTGTGCAGGATTTGTGGAAGACCATGAATGCAGGCTAACATAAATTATGAGTTTGTTGTGAATATGAAGGTTTATAGAGAAAAAATTTTATTGATTAATGTAAAACTAGTACTGTATTTTATTACACTCCTTCATTTCTTAGCTGAATGACAGAATCAGGAATTTGGGTTAAGTTTTGGATATAAATTTTGTTTTTTTAATATCATTCACTTTTAGAAAAGTGACCCTTCCAGATACACAGTTTCTAGATACAAGGTTTTATTTTAATTTCCAATGTTGTCTAATTCAAAACAAACACCATATTGTATGCATTACTTATGTTCTCCATCACTTTTTTCCTTGATCATTATTATGGAGACCAAAGAATAACATTTTAAGACTCTCATAAGGCTCCCAAGAAGTATTTCTACTCAAATATAAACAGGAGCACAGTAAAATTAAGTAGTTGGAGAGCTCAGCTGGAAGACACCAGAGGAAACTTTTCCTTTAAATTAATCTTATTTAGTCTGCCCTTAATGTGATCTACTTCATTGTCAAATATTTCTTTGGACAGTCTCATGTGTTCTATGTCCACTATGCTTTTCACTATTAAATACATGTCTATACAGACTGAAAATGTTTCAAACCTAAGGGTAGACTTAATCTTGCAGCCTACATTCATTTATATGATGAGTACCACATTATGTAAAAATATGTGCCTTCATGTTACACTGGATCTGAATGCTATTTCAAAATATGTAGTGATTAATTCTTGTTCAAATAAATATGAATGTTTAAACCAGGTAAAAAATGCAAGAAATGCTTACAATTATTGGAACAGTATGCATAATGAACATGAGCCATCAATCAGAACACTTACTTATGATAATAACTATAAAAAGCCACAGGTAATCTTACCATGATGGTTCCTCTTTAATTCTTCAACTTCCCCTCCAGTACTGCCTGCCCTGCCTGCAAAATATTAACAGAAAAACTTTACATAAAAAACACCTAAGCTATCCTTAATGATGTTACCTTCCTCAATGCTTTGGCAACACAGTATAATCTAAGATTATTATTACAGACACTTACATGGCAAAAATCAACATGAATAAATGGCACTAAGGAGCTAAAACTTCATCATAAACATAATGCCAGCCCACCCACTCATGGGGTTAGACATGAAATGTCTTCTCTCCACCTCCTGTCTGGTGTTATTTCATCCTAAATTACAATCAGGTTTCTGTCTCCATCCACCACTTTCTTCCATGATTTCCTGGGCCTCCTACAGGTCTCCATCTTACTACTTCCATGTCTAATGCTTTTCTAACTTCCTGCTCCTTGTCACGATCCAAGAATCATTCCAGGTTCTTTCAAACTCTAAACAATAATGTTTCAACACCAGCAATAAAAATATGGGAAATGAATATAAAAAGAAACTCACAACACTACAACACATTTATTCACGACCTTATTTACAAAAGATAACGAAATGTTGTTTTCCCTTTGCTCTCATTCAAACGTAATGCTAAACAAAACAAGTCTAAGCAGCTAAAGTTAGGGGGAACAGGCTGAAAGGTAGAGCAATCTTAATACTTTAAATAGTGACTTGGTGAGTTATCCTTTCATGGCTGGGGTTTCAGCTGAAGAGATGGTGCTGGTGTGATGACCTCGGGCTTGAAGACATCACAGAAGGGTAGCTGGGAACTCAACAGAGATGTTGTTGGTACAATGACCTCGGGCTTGAAAACGTCACAGAAGGGTGGCTGGGAACTCAGCAGCAATGTTGCTGGTACGATGACCACGGGCTCGTAGACGTCACAAAAGGGATGTCTCCAGGATGAGGCAGCAAATGCTGTTTCTCCAAGAATCCGGAAATTGTGCGAATGGAAGGCAGGAAGGGCTGGCAACTCGTCCTCACTACAGGCAGGAAGGGCTGACTACTTCATCTTGTCACAGGCAGGAAGGGCTGACTACTTTTCTTCGTCACTGGTATGTAGGCTCTGTGCTTCACCTCGTCTCGAACATGGAGGGCTTAGGGACTTCTCATCACAAGCAGGAAGGGCTGGCTGCTTCTCTTAGTTTTGGGCAGGAAAAGATTTTGTGGAGAAGAGTAAGAGTCATCTGAAGGGGATACTCCCGTCGGAACCTTGCTTTGTCCGACCTCTGAGTGCCCTTTCTGTCTCTCTGTCTGTCTATATCTCTGTCTTGGGAAGTCTCTTCTCGAAGCTTGTATACTACTGTATGGGCAGAGCTAATGATGACAGACAATCATCATTCCCATATAAGGAGCTTTTTGATTTTCTGCACAATGATTGGTTCCTAATAACCGCCCATTTCCGGTCACAACATACAAGCATCCAGAAGAAATTTTCTGATGCAATGTGGATCGAATATTGCACCATGTTACAAAGGCATGGCATGAGATACCACATGGTGTCGTTTCCACAAGAAAGGGTTTTCATTGAATCGTTAATTGTCCACAACACACTGACAACAGTAACTGACTGGTGAGCAAACACAGGAAGCAGTCACGTCTTGGAAAAGAGATATTTCTTTTTCAATATATTAAATCATTATTGTGTCTACCTATGACACGTTCCCCGGAAAGAAAAAAATAAGAGTAAACCTTGTATTTGTGGGGGATGCATACCACAACCGCCCCCCCTGGCGAATAGCTAAAACCAGTGAATACTTAGAACCCTTCTAAAGACACTCAGAACTGCCTATTTTGATAGTTCAAACACAAAAAAAAAAACTAAAATTGCTTAAACAGGTTTCATCCCACTTACGATGGGTCAGGTTCCACAAAAACCCATCATTTGTTGGAAAAAACATATCTCGAATATAACCTAGCCTACACTAGGGTATTTGGTACCATGTATACATATGTAGAAGCCTACCCTACACTATAAAGTATACTTTATACATACACAGTATAGTAATTATTAATATCAGCTAATTCTGGAGGTTCATGCAGTGACTTATGATAATTCAGTACAAAGAGAAACTGAATTACAAACAAGAATTAGCTTAGCCTACACTACAGTATATCGTATACATATACAGTAGCCTACTCTACATTATACTGTACTCTACGTTAACATATCGTATTATACAAACGTTAACATAAACGAACATGCATCTTTTCCATGTATCTTTTAAAATGTTATGCCTTAATTCACTGTATCCAATAATATATTGTATATATTCTTATATTGCTTTTGTATTATAAATTGCGATCATAGTGATCAATGTTTTGGTTTGGAAATCGATTACACGGTAAGTTTGTTTCACTATTTAACTCAGTTCAGAGCACTTTTCTTGCTTCTAGTTAGCATAAATGAATCTCTAGATACTTTATTTATATGGGGCACTGTTATTTTTCGTTATACGAAGTGTTTTTAATTCGAAATATAACTTAAATACATCTTGTTGTGAAATTAACTTGGCTATTTTTTTCGTTAATAGATGACACTGGCCATTTGGGGGTGTTTGTTTTTTGTAAAAAAAAATCATGATTCCGTTCGTTATTTTCACTTGATTTCATCATAATACGAGCTTTACGTATATATCGTTCACTGGCATAAAAATAGCAGTAATGTGTACTTTCATGCTCAGTAGTTCTGATTAAAATACTTTCTCTCCAATTTTCATTACGGTCAAGTTTCATCCATGTTGCCGATGCATGATAATTTACAGTCATTAGCAGCTTGAACACTGTTTTCTCAGACATTGTTTTCTAAGCTTCAGCTACAACTTGCAGCTTAAATTTAGCCCGCGAATAGCTAAAATCCGTGAATACTTAAAACCCCTCTAAAAACACTCAGAACTGCCCATTTTGATAGTTTAAACACAAAAAAACCCTCTAAAAATGCTTATATCTGAGTATTTTAATAGTTTTATCACAAAAAGTGCATTTAGTCTTGAAAATGACATGAAAATACAATAATTAGTGAATATTTCTCAGTGAAAAATACCACGAATGGGCGAATTTTCCGCGAATAATGGGTAGATACATTCCACAGAGAAATCTGCGAATACGTGAGTCCGCGAATCATGAGAACGCGAATACAGGGGTTTACTGTAATGTAAAAATATATCAGTCCTATTCTACTTAACTTCATCTGTACTGTAACTACGGTAATTGTGTAGTACCGTATGATGGTTGATATACAGACAGTCCCCAGTTAACGGCGATCCGGTTTCAAAGTGCTTGTCTAGCGACGAAAATCGACAATTTTCAGCACCGAAAATTGCCGATTTCCACTTATCGGCACCGATAATTGGGTATTGGCACCGATACATGCCTAACAGAGGCGCTGATAACCAAAATCGGCGCCAACGATGATTTCAAAATTGCCGAAAAAGCGCCAGAAATCACCTATTTTTGGTTATCATCACACCCTCAGAACGGAACCCGGCCGATAACCGGGGACTGCCTGTACAAGCAAAACGGCTGTTGTTATCCGTTTCTCAGTCGGTTGTTTATGGCTGTACGCATTTATCCAAGAGTATAACATTACTGACAATACTTTTATCATTCTCTTTTACTTTTTTCACTAGAAGGTGG
The DNA here is from genome assembly GCF_040412425.1 of Macrobrachium rosenbergii. NCBI lineage: Eukaryota > Metazoa > Arthropoda > Malacostraca > Decapoda > Palaemonidae > Macrobrachium > Macrobrachium rosenbergii. The sequence continues at coordinate 17,343,457 of NC_089752.1, read as the reverse complement.
GATAAAGAGACAGAGGAAAGGAAATTGGTCTATTGTAATTTGGTCTCTCTCGCTGCCTGATTGTACTCTGCCTGCAGCCACATGAAATTTAAAAATATTTTATAAACATTGTTGTATCGGTATTAACTGCTTACCCCCACTGCAAAATCAAATTATCGTAAGGCAAATTATCATAACTTGAGCACTACCTGAGTATTTTAATAATTTTATCACAAAAAGTGCATTTAGTCACAAAAATGAGATGAAAATACCGTAATTAGTGAATATTTCTCAGCGATATATACCATGAATGGGCAAATTTTCAGCGAATAATGTGTATATATGTTCCATAGAGAAATCCATGACTAGGTGAGTCCGCGAATCGTGAGACCGCGAATACAGGGGGTTTACTGTATACTTCATTTCATTTTTTAAAAGAGCAAACGAGACAAAATTACCTCAAACTCATCATCTGAACTGAGGAACAACTCTGCATTTCACCTCGACTTAGCCTCAGCAAAACACGCTCACTCAACACTTCAATCACACATCACACTCGAGCTACATCCCAAAAATTAACACAACGGCTCTCGCTCAACTTCCTCAGAACGAAAGAAAAGAAAATACAAACTACTCTCTCATTCTGAAAAATCTCTAGAGAGCCTATTAGCTATTACATTATTTTTTCCCCTTATATGAACTATCTTCAGATTGTGATCTTTGCCCTTTCTTCAACAACTATTATGTCCACATGAGAACTGAGGAACCTTTTTGCTCCAATACTGACCATTGCCTTCGGCATACGAGTACTCCTTACCAAAAGCTGGAAACAGGCATTGAACCTTGTACAAAGTTGGTTATTTGGTAATAGGCAAAAGAGTTGGATACTCACCTGCCATAAGCCAACACTGTATTCTTTGGCTGTCATTGGGAGTAGACGCATGTGCCTCAGCATGACTTGGATGTTGAAGATACCTTTTATATGCATCATGCATATTTCAGTTCTAATAGATGTGATGAAAAATGAACAATGTAGATATGAAAGCCACGAGCAGGTGTGCAGCTGCTTTGTGTCCTCTGTCTGTGGTTCCCAACCAGTTTTGTTCCTTCTGCAGGAGTAAGACCTGCAGCCCTGACTCTCCTTGTGAGGAGTGAATTGGCTGGCTCCCCTAATAAGAGTGACTCATGACAGGAGTAAGGTAAAATATGCTGGCATATACCTCTTGTCTTACTCCTCCTATCTCCTTCTGCCTGTTTTTCTCCTCTTAAGATGATGATAAGACTGCTGAAGACTTCTAAAATGAAGTTTCATCTGACAAATGAGCATCTCCCCTCTCCAAAGGTGGATGACAGCATTCACTTACCTGTAGGTGGGACTTCTGCTAAAGGTAGGATTGACAACAGATTCTGAGTGTGCTAATGACCTATTGTCTACCTGTTCCTTCAAATGACACAAGCAATGTCCCAGACTCTCCTCTTGTTTGTAATTCACCCAAGGTACATAGACAGTTCATGCTGCCTTCTTGTTTGGGTAAGTCCACCTCTCTTTCAAGAGATGGCCCAACCCATGATCTTAGGGATCTGTTAGGACCTTAGGGTCCTACTCCTTTAGAAATCCTGCAGTAAAAATTGGAGCAGCACTTTTGAAGTGAACAAGCCTCTTAGGGAAGTGACTATGGCACTGTCACTAACCCTTAATGGACAGGAATCCACATATGAGTATCTATAACAGGTTTTGGGTGATGGAGGGGAATCTTCATATGAGTATTAATATTACACACCATACGATTTGGTTGTATCAAGCAGAAAAGTTTTTCCATCATTTCAATAGCCCATAAATGAATGGTGGCAACTTTAGGCTCGGCTCAGCTCAGAAAGAGGGCGTCTAAGGGAGATCAGTATTGTTCTTGACTTGATGGGGGGATGTCTTGCTCCTCTCTCTCCCATGACATCTTTTTATTTATTTGCTCATAAATATAGCCAGGAATTGCTGTTGGTTTTAGTTCTTATCTTTTACGATATGATGTCAGTTATAATTGTAATTTTGCAAAAAAAATTTTAGAAAAAACATGTATACCTCCAAAAAAGTTGCTGCATCCCCTGATCTCAGTAAATTTGCGTAAATATTCTACAAAAAATATACTCAGAATCTGTTACTGATTTTTGTTCTGTTACGATATTGTGTGAGCTGTAATTGTAATTTCACAAAATAAAATAAAATAAATTACTAGAAAAAACATGTATAACTTGGTAAAATTTACAAGTGTTTTGTAAAAGAGGCCCCACACAGGGTTGTAAATGGTCACCTTCAACTTCCCATGGAAGAGAGGGAAAATTTTTTAGAATTTTTTTCTTACACCATGTGCATTTGCATGTCTTCCGATTTCCATTGATGTGTTTTTTCTTAAATTGGCCAACCTTAAAGTCTGTTCACTCTGGGGGTGTGCATGATATATAATTAGCCTGTCCCTTAAGGGTTAAACCTGATCTCACAAAGGTGAGTGAACTTGGGGTTTGCCCCGAAAGCAAGACATCATTTTGAATCCCTAGTCTCCACTTGACCATGGTGTCCTGGAATAGGTTAAAAATCTGATATGTATATAAACTTCCCTGGTAACCAACACTAAGAAAACTACATTCCAGAAGAGACAGAGACTACTACCCTTCAAACTGACAAACAACCTCCTGTGGAGGGACTACAAAACGGCTTAATGTTTTTGTATGCAGTCAGTCACAACATCCTACTTCCAGGCTGCATCATAACTCAACCTGTGGTTGAACATGCTTGCTTGGAGATCAGTTGCTCTTGGGAGCTCGGGCACTACTGGGCGCTCATGAGAGGACGAGAAGTGTCTCAAAGCAAACGAACACTTGGATAAACTGGAGAAAAGTGTTCTGGGGAATCCCAGAAACTACAAGAAGGCTGCTGCAGGGGCTCCCTGAATTTCTTGTAAGGCACTGGAGAGGAGAGAACTTAAGAACAGCCTACTCACTTCCGTTTGGATGCCTTTCCAATGGCTATCCTTTGCCGCAACCTGGGAAGTTGCAACAGGTCCGACTGATGGGGCAAATGCGCGTGGGCAGACCCCACTGACGTCCACTGGGCCTCCAGTATTACTGCTCCCAGGTGTAGGGGAGTACGCCAGTGACCTTTGCCTACGAGCATTGGCGGGATGAGCAGCCGCCACCTCCACTGACATTTCACTAACACTAGCACTTTTTCCACTTTGTCTATAAGGACATGCATTGAAGCATCCAACTGGGTCACAGTATCCACAATTAACCCCATTTTGACATCAAAATTACGTACGAGTTTCAACTCGAGGCTGGCAAGGGGGTCGGGTTCGGAAGCGAGGGAGCTGAGTAAAGGAATAGGTTGAATAGTCGAAGAATTGGGAACAGGTGACACAGCGGGAGCAGGTAAAGGTAAAGCAGGAACATCGTCATCAGCAGAACTAACTACAGTCTTGGTATCTACTGTCTGTTTTTCAGCTCTAGTGGCTGTCTTATGCTTCATGTCTGTCTAATTTTGCTAAATGAGGCCCCATAACTTTCCATTTTCTAGCATCCCACAGTGAACAGTCATCACATTTTCGATCAACTGAATACTCTTGTCCCTTACATTCTACACACACAGAGTGAGATGAGCGAGTCATTTAGTAAGCCTAGTATTGCAGCAAAGGCTGCAATAGTGAAGGCTAGCAGCACTAGAGTCAGACATACTAGGGTAAGTCTAAGAAGTCAACAATCGAGTTATAATGTAAGTCAAATTGAAGACAAGGCGTCCTAAACTGAAAATTAACGGTCTCAATAAGAGAGGACCTAACACAAATACAAAAGTCATGGGCTACCAGTACAGTACTTCACCCAAAGAAGAATCAAAAGGAAAAGACTTGAAAGCTGGGAAATTTGCCGATTGCTCACAACTGAACCACTGTCGAGCCGCAGAAAAACAAGTGAATCACGCTGTTGAAGTCACCTCTCGTGAGTCTCTAAAGTGGGCGGGGACTAGTCACCTACACCGATACTAGAGCTACCACAAATTTCAAAATTTTTAAGCTGCCAGCAAATGAAACTATAAGCAATGTAATTACTTGTTAAGTTACGTATGTAAAATTACATTTTTATAATAAAATAAGATTTTATATCATACTTACCTGTTGTTTACATATAGCTGTAATTCCGATCTCGACAGAAAATTCAAAATCATGGTCCCGCTTGATATATGGTCAGGTGATACGACTACCCCCTCTACCGGGTACCGGATCCATTTCATCAACAACCAATCATATTTTCTATGTCCCCTTGTTCCATGCGGGAGGCGGTGGAATATGGAGGGTAAACAACAGGTAAGTATGATATAAAATCTTATTTTATAATAAAAATGTCATTTTTATACATGAACTTACCTGTTTTTTACATATAGCCGATTGCCACATTGAGGCGGTGGGCATGGACAGCTGTGGGCGTTAAATGAAAAAACCGAGATCATCAGGCTAAAAAAACGCCTTTACTTTGGATCCTTACCTGCTAAGGAAGCTGTTTTCGGTTACTGCCTCTGTAACCCGCTATCCTTAGTGCAACTATGGGCCTAGTAGCTCAGGTCGCAGGTTGCTACATGGAGAAAGGTCTGTTGGCCCAGCCGCCTTCACACAATCAACCAAAGCATATAATGCCCCCTGCTCAGGGCCAGGTACTCAAAGCATCCACCATCATATCACCCAACCATAAAAACTCCACACCAACCTATTAAAATTAGACCTACTTCAGGCCATCTTAACCTCTAAGGCCTCCAGTAGTCGACAAAAAGAAACTTCTGCACCCAAGGAAACTAAGGAGAGATCAGAGCCTCTGGTTTGTGCCCATCACCGTGTCAGACGCATAAAGGCCCAACGACTGCAGTCTTCATATGTGGTTTGGATCTGTCTCAGATAATGCGAGGCAAAACAGACGAACATCTCCAATAAGTTGAACTTAGAATGTCCTTTAAAGCCATGTTCTTCTTGAAGGCTAAAGAAGTTGCAATAGCTCCATTTCAATGAGGCCTCACTTTAACTAAGGGAAATCCACATCCCTTTAATTCCTTGTGTGCCTCCTGTATCAGTTCTTCAAAAGGAAAGCAATCCCATTTTAGATAGAGGGTTCTGGGGTTCTTAGTTGAGCACCATAAAAATCATGAGTTCCTCTTACATTTCTGGTCCTGTCCAGATAGAATTTCAATGCTCTGACCGACAGAGAAGTTCTCCGCTTTCCCTTCCACCCAAGGAGGATAGGCTAGCAATGGGAAATTCCTTGGCCACGGATTACTAGGGTTTTCGCTTCTAGCTAGAAACCCAAGGTGAAGGGAAACTACAGCCTTATCCGCACAAAACCAACCTTTGTCCAAAGCATGAATCTCACTTACTCTTTGCCGAGGCCAGTGCCAAGAGAGAGTTTTCTTAGTTAGATTCCTAACGGAGCAGGAAACTCAAAGGCTCAAAAGATTTGGAAGTAAGCTACTTTAGCACCACATCCAAATTCCAATGGCGTAATGAAGAGATTTGCCTTTAGTGGTAGCAAAGCGATTTTAAGGAGTCGCAATATTTGTCCGAGGAAAGGTCTATACTCTATTCCAGGAAAACTGCCGCCAGCATACTCTCTATACCCTTAATCGTGCTGACAGCCAATTTCTTCTCCTTGTGCAGAAACAAAAGAAAATCCGCCACCTGGCTTAGAGTCGTAGAAGTGGAAGACACTCCAGACTCGAGCACCACTCCCCTCGAAGCGCCCACTTCGCTTGATAGACCTTGTAGACGCAGGGCCTGGTTGATCTTTAGTCATTGCTCGCGCCTAATTCTTCAGAGAAGCCTCTCCTGTAGAGTCGCCGAGAGTTCGAACCCTGTCAGATTTTCGACGGTTCCTGTGGAACTTCTGCCGTGCAACTGGCACAGAAGGTCTGGTCTGAATGGCAACCTCCTTGGCCAATTAATTACTTTTTCTCCAGTAGCTCTGGAAACCAGATATTCCTGGCCACCATGGAGCTATTAGGATCACTGACACACTCTTTGTGTGCTCGAAACTTTTCAAGACTTCTCCCAGCATCCTGAAGGGAGGGAATGTACAAAGGAAGAGACCCACCAGTCCAGGAGCATGGCATCCACCGCTAATGCTTCTGGGTCTGGAAAACAGGAGAGCAAAAGAGAGGTAGTCTGGTTTTCCTCGTTGCAAACAGGTTCAGCATGGGGAGTTCCCCAAACCTTCCACAGGCCTGCAAACTTTTCAGGAGGGTCCATTCAATGGAATGACCTGGGAGTGACCTGTTGAGGATATCCGCCTACGCTGGAGAGCCCCGGATGAAGCAGTTACCAGCTCTATGTTCTTGGTTGCCGCCACAAAAGCAGGTCTTTTAAGCATTCGAACAGAGAGAAGGAGTGAGTGCCTCCAGTTTCTTCACGCACGCCAGAGCTGTGAGTTGTCCTAGCACTACAATCTTTTGTTTTCCCACCAGAAGCACCTAAATGTTCCAAGGCTAGATGTATGCCTTCAACTCTTTCGCGGCATTTATGCCAGTCCTGCTGGGGATGAAGACCAATTGCCTGACACTTGAAGATCCCCAATGTTGTTGCCCCCAACCCTCGCCTGGAAGGCCGGAGAACAACATCAGGTCTGGGTTCCTCTGTCTCGTACGACAAACCTCGACTCAGCTTGCTCCTGTCGCTCCACCACGACAGGTCTTGCTTTACTCGAGTGGATAGAGGAAAACAAACGAATCCGTGTCTTTTTCTTCCTGTTCCAGGTCTGCTGTAGGAAGAACTGAAGAGGTCTCATGTGTAGCCTCCCAGACTGACGAACATCTCTAGCGATGAGAGGGTGCCTAAAAGGCTCATCCATTCCTTGGCAGAGCAAGTCTTGGCTGCCATCAGGTATCTCACTTTCAGCAGGCATTTCGATCCTTTGTGACGTCGGAAAACCTGAAAAGAACTGAGTTCATCCGAACTCCCAAATAAGTCAAGTCTTGAGATGGAGAGAGTTGTGACTTTGGAAGATTTACTATGAGTCCCAATTCATCGGTAAGAGAAAGGGTCCTTTGTAGGTCCTTCATGCATTGGCCTTTTGACGGAGACCGGATCAGCCAGTCGCCGAGGTAAAGGAAATGTGAATTCCGCTAAGTGAAGCCATTTCACAATTGGAGCCATCGTCCTTGTGAAAACTTGTGGGGCTGTTGATAGGCGAAGCAAAGAGCCCTGAATTGAAAAGTCCTGCCTCTGAACACAAAAACCGTAGGGAATTTCCTTGATCTCGGATGAATAGGTACATGAAAGTATGCGTCCTGAGATCGAGGGACACCATCCAGTCTCCTTCCTTCAGGGAATTGATAACCAACTGTGTGGTTTCCATCTTGAATGGTGTTTGAAGCACAAATTTTTCAGGGCGCTACGCCGAGGACTGGTCTCCATCCTCCCGACGATTTTGGAACCAGAAACAGACGGTTGTAGAACCCCAGAGATGAAGGTTCGAGGACTGCTTCTATGGCTCCCTTCTGAAGGAGGAAGTAACTTCCTCCTCCAACACCACAAGTTTCTCTGAGTCCCTGGATGATACGTTGAAGTCTACTGGCGAAGACTTTAAAGGAGGACTCTCTGAGAAGGGAATGGTGTAGCCTTCTCTCAGAACGTTGATCACCCAGGGTTCTGCTCCTTGGCCTCCCAAACTTGCCAGAACGATTTTTAGTCTGGCTCCGACCGTCGCATGAAGGACCTTGAACTCATCGGTTGGTACCCCTAGCTTTCTGGGGATGAGAAGAGAATTTTCCTCTTCCTCTAGCACGGGAAAAGGGCCGAGAAGGAGTACCCGAGAAGGCCTAGAGGATACAAGGAAAGAAGGCTTGGGTACTACTGGAGAAGTCGAAAACCTGGGTCTTTTCAAGAGTGAGCCAGTAGGTCTTGAGTAGACTTCCGTAGAGAGCCTCCAAACTTCCCTAACTAACGTGGCAGGAAAAGGGTTCCTTAAACAAAGGAGCAAAAAGTAGAGCAGATTTCTGGTTCCTGGAGACCTCTTGCGACAAACGAAATCCAATGTGCTCTCTTCTTCAAAATGCCAGTAGCAGTCACTGAGGCAATTTCTGACGTTCCGTCCGTGATGGCCTTGTCCAGGCAGGCCAAAATAGCATCAAGATCCATAGCAGTCTTGGGGGGAAGATCACAGACTTTCACTTTCCTGCTCAAGGCTCCTATAGACCAGTCAATAAAAGAAAAGATCTCCGAGATCCTATAGGAACTCTTCACCAGATGGTCAATTTCAAGAAGAGAAGCCGACTTTGGACTTAAGAAAAAGCTGAGCGACGGGCAGAATCAACAAGGCTGAGAAATCCCCTTGAGAGGAGGCAGAGTCTCCCAAGGAAAAGACTTCCCCAGTCTCATACCACGAACGAGACTTAAAAGACAGTTGAGAGGGGGAAAACAGAAAGATGTTTTACCTGAGATCTTTTCATGCTCAACCATCCTTCTTGCCTTCGGAGAGCTCTTTTCGCCAAAAACAGACAGGACCAGCTTCAGAAATCTAGAGGAAGGAGGTTTAAAATCCTTGGCAAACTGCGTAGTTGGAGACGAAGGGGTAGCTGGAGCAAAGTCTTCTTGAAAATGTTCTTCAAAAAGTTGTAAGAGATGCTTAAAGTTGGACGAGGGAGCAGACGGAACATCATCTATTTCCAAACATCGGAAACTGGGAGAGAATCTCTGAAGCAGTTGGAGCACCGCGGATAGAAACGCCGGAGCCAAACTTGCGTTATCCTCTTGAGTGTCGCCGAACGTCAACGAGGCGCCAAGTGCCGACCCGTCAAGCGATTCGAAACATGAGCTTGAGAGGAGTCAGGAGCCTTAGAAGATCCGAGAGCCAAAGAGGCGCCAAAAACCACGGTAGCGCCAGAAGCGCAAACATTGTGCGCTTTGAAACATGTTGTGGAGAGGCGCCAAGCGCCAAAGTAGCGTCAGGAGTGCGGCCGGTGCGGGCGGAAGTGGCGCCAGGAGCGTGATCGGAAGCGGTGCCAGGTGCGTGAGCGGGAGCAGAGACCGAGCCTCAGTTGCATAAGGATCCTGAAGTGCTGGTGCTTTAAAACCTTCTGAAAAGTCTCAAAATCTTGTCCAATTTGTCCTCTTGCGAAAGGGGGCAGGGAACCGAGGCATAAAAGCCAACTTGGGATCCAACGGAAGGAAGCCGCTACTTGCATGCTAACAGGAGGATCAGGCGCCGCCACGATCCGTAGAACGTACATCCGGACTGCCTGAAGAAGAAAAGATCTCTGGGCTATCCCAAAATCTACAAGACGGAAGAGGAGAACGCGCCAAAGTTTCTTGATAGGAACTTGACTTGGAGGAAGCTCTCGCCTCTTCAGCGGCTTACTAGACTCTGACTGCTTCCAACTCCTCCTCGACGAAACTGCTTCCAACTCCTCGACGAAACAGAAGCACAAGAAGACACTTCCGATCGCTTTACTATGGCGAGCTGCAACAGCCTGGGACGCAACAGGACTGTTAGAGGAGCAACTGCTCGTGAGCAGACCCCACTCGCCACCCTTCGGCTCGGGCATGTCTTCTCCCTGAGCCCTGGGAGCCGGACAGAGGCCTCCAGACCTAGGAGCACGAGGGGACGAACAGTCACCTCCTCCACAACACTATCACTGCAACACTTCGATGTCTAGACATCGCACTCACATCCTGGCCAATCTTCTCTATCGAGAGAAAAGAGCCAAATCTTACCATCAAATTCTGCCCGAAGGTCTGACACGGTAGTGGGTCGGAAACAACAGGTTCCGGGCAGGAATAGGAACAGGAGGGGTAACAGGAACAGAACAAGAGGCAATACTACTCCTACTCTGGGAGGAACTTCTGGCCGAAGCCTTACGTGCCCTATCTTTACTAATTTTGCCTGATATTTAGCCAACTTTTGCCAATCAAGCACAGACAAAGACGAACATTCATCACATCTATCCAGATTCGTGTACAATTTCCCTCTACAGTTAGAGCAAGAAGAGTGAGGGTCTATGTTAGACTGAGACATTCGAGTTTTACAACCCCCGCAATATCTAATTTGAGATCCTGAATCAGACATAACTAGAAAAATCTCAACCAAAGCCAAAAACAAGCCAGAACTGTCAACAAAAGTGGGTACTTCACCAAAGAAATATCGAAAAGCACCGATGAATTTCCTGAAGAGGAGCAGACGACTAGTCGCCGGCCCCGACAGAGAAAAATATGATTAGTTGTTGATGGAATGGATCCAGGTACCCGGTAGAGGGGGGTAGTCGATCACCTGACCATATATTAGCGGGACCGCCAGTTTTGAATTTTCTGTCGAGATCGAGAATTACAGCTATATGTAAACAACAGGTAAGTTCATGTATAAAAAGTAAGATTAGGTCTGCTGATTTGAAGGGTCAAAGCTTAAACAGCCTAGTAAGTTTTTGTTACTTAACTAGGTTCAAAGCTTAAACAGTTTAGTTGGTTTTTGTTACTTAACAAGGTTTGATACTCAACTCCAGTGCATCACTATTTTGGTGGCTATCAGAGAAAGCATGATCTTCAGTTGATGATCAGTTTATCCAAATCAGTTGTTACATCTGGGTACTCTATGCTGAATTACTTCATCTTCAAACAATATATGGTGCCTTAAGTCTCTTTCATTGGCTTCCAATAAAACCTTACAACAGTCCACCTTGAGTACAAATAGTTCTCCAAAAGCAAGCAGACTTAAAGCCAAAGAAGTAATGGGTAGCTTTGATGCCACCAGAAGCTCCCTCCAAGAATGAGGTGAACTATGGCTTAAACCACCTGTTATACTGATTTAACATCTCCATCATTTTTTTCTCTCTGGTTTCTTCCTCCTAAACCCTTTCATCCTCCAGAATCAATACTTAAGAGAAGGTTGTCTGGCACAGTCAGAGCTGTCAAAAAGTTTATAATGGGAACTGAAGTCTTGAGTCCTACATTTCTTTGCTATTTAGCACATTATGATGTTAATTCCTGAATTTCATATATTTTTTTAAGGATGCCATATTTTGCAATGCTGTCCACTGTTAGGTAAAACTCACTGTCCAGAGCTATTTTAGGCCAACAGTCAACCACAAAATATATCAAGATTTCACAGCTGAACAAACAAGAGCCAATCCCCTGACTGCCCACTGTTGTTTGTTCTCACACCAACAATCATCCATACTCTTTCTAAATGTTTGTTCACATACTCACAGTGATCACTGTTGGTATGTAACAGTGACTACTTACTCTGTTCCCTGTTTATGTTCAGTAATGACTGTAAAAAGTGCACCTCATCACTGCAAAACAATAATCTATTTAAGATTACTTTCCAGTGATACCCAGCAACATCTTAAAACATAATGAAAATTAAAAATTTAAAATGAAACCAAAGTGAGTGATATTCTAATCTCACTGTTTTTAGATGACCATATAATTACATAAGCTTCAATCTGAAAACAAAAACTGACATCTCACTCAACAAGGTTGGCAACATTGAGAGGTATTATTCACCAGTGTAAAAACGTTTCTCCCTATGCATGTGCTTTCCCACAGCCCCACACACATTCAGCTAACCAACCAGCTAGCTTTCAATAGTAACCCTTTAATACCAGCAATGTCTGGATAAGGCATCTGATGACTGATTGACTGGAAGCTACCTGACAGGGTTATTTAAGCCACAATAAAAGCATGATACAAAAAGAAGCAATAATGATACATTACAAAAATAATACAATAAAAGATGGTATTAAATATGACAGATAAAGTTTTACATGTAATATCAAAATATTGAGAGTAAGAATAGTGAACGAAAATCACTTCAAAATCGCAATGTTTTAAACTCAAAATCTTGCAAATGAAACATGTGCAAGACTGGCTTTACAACAAAATCTGAAAATGCCACTGACTTTAAGCTTGTACTTGCCAACCATGAGATATCTAAAAATTGATGGCTTTATTTCTGTATGAACATATTTTAGAGTAATAAAGTCCTTTACATATGTTACAAATCAAAAACAAAACAAATCATTGCATAAAATCAATACTTACTCAAGCTTTTTCTGTATGTTGCAATATCATCACTTTCAAAAACATTTCTCTCATCCCACACAGACAACAAGCGGTTGAGACCTCGTGTTGATTTTTCATCTAATCGTAAACTTCCTAAATGTTCAAAAACTTTCCCCAATTTATTCCCAAATTCCTTGTTGTATTCTGGACCTTTCTTCTTTGAGTTCTGGATCACATCATTTGCAAGGTACATAAATGTCAATTTGCGCGACTCAGATGCTGAAAGAGTTACAAGAAAAATGTAATATCACAATATGCTAATGGGACATAATAGACATCTGTGCACCAATCTATAACCATTCCTACCTACATCACAACTGTTCATTTAGCTTCCATTTTTATGGCACCTGATACAAAAATTCAATATAATTAACCACCCCACTGTTACTAATTATGAATACAGTGCACATAAATCTGCAGAAACAAATAATTATATAGAGAATCTTATATGCAAGTGTCCTACGAACAAAAAATGACCAGGAACCAACATTGTATATAACAGTTAGAACTAGTCTGCAAAAATCCCACGACAGTATCACAGTACCAAAAAATAGTTATAAAAAATCCTCAGTTGTAAAAATATTAATAGATCTGGTATTCTATTTAAAAACTAATACACTAACAGATTGGGCTATAAACACATCCTATACTATAAAATTATGATACAGCCCTAAACCTAATGAGTATTCAATACCTGCAACAAATAAAGGCCCAAGCAACCTTGTTCGGCATTCAGCCCACTGCATAAGTTACTAGTTAAAATATCAAGCAGGTGTACACAAGCCTTACTTGGGTATCTTTCTTCATATGCAAACAAGATTTTATAAGTAAATTTTGTTCCAAAAATACTAACATTAATTTACTTTTCTTACACTGCCCAGACTGGAGCTGCATTAGCTGAAAATCGTGACATCAACCAAAACAAAGAAATAAATTACATCTCCAGTGAGTAAATATGGCATGAGAGAGCCCATTACATTATTCATTATGTCACAATTGTCACTAGTTATTTAAGAGAACAGAAAGAGGTACCTGCTGAAGAAACTAACCAGAGGGTTTAGGAGGGGAACTCCCAATAAAACAAAAAGTTATGTTATTCTACAATCAATTCTATCAATTTTTCTTATTTCTTCAATCTTACATTCCCTAAAAAAAAAACACACACACCTCCAACTCTGATAATTTCTTTACCAAAAACCTTTCACATTACAGTACTTAGATAACATCTCTTTCCTCTAGACTCTTCAGGGTATCCTCATTTCCTATCATAACCATCTCATCCTCACCAATATCCTCCATAAAAAAAGCTGACTCTTTACCCAACCTAGCTGTTTTTGCTCATAACACTAACCAAGCTGCTGTTGCAAACAGGGTGTTGTTTTCTAGTACTGTATATAGGCTAAATACTTAATATGGTACAGTATTTTCATAATAAAATTGAGTTTCATATATACTTACCGAGTAATTACATAGCTATCCTTTCCACTCACGTGGCAATTAAACACTTGAAGTTCATGGTAGCGATTCCTTTGTTTATAGTGTAGGTAACTACCCCACCCTCTATTGGGGGACAACAGGTACAATGTAACGAGTGATCGTCACTAATTATGTGCTTAATGTCCATCAGAGGGGAGGAGGGAGGCCTCTGATCTTGTAATTACTTGAAGAGTACAGTATATATGAAACAATTTTATTATGAAAATACCATTTTCATATATGTAACTTACAAAGTAATTACATACCTGAATCCCACATTGATAGGTGGTGGGATAAATGGACATATTCTGTTCTAAAAGCAATCAGGTAAGAGTATTTAATTTGCAAATATAAAATCTGTTAGCATTGATAAATGCATGTTGTAACCTTACTGGTAAGAGAGCCAGTAGATGACACTGCCTTGGTTCAGCTCATCTGACCTGTAGCAGCTAGCTTAGCCTGGCTGTGATAACCTACTTTAGCATTTTAGGAGGAAGGAGACTTCCAACACCCATAAAGCAAAATACAAACTTACCTTTGGTTCCAATGTAGTACCAAAATACACAGACCAAATAAAATTAGTTATCACCACCAACAACAACAAAGATTAAAAACCATCACACCACTATCACAGACTGGTGGGCACTCCAGGTATAAGTACCACCTGGCTCCCCAAAAAAGTACTCAATAACCAAAATTTCAAGGCAAAGGAGTTACAGATAGGAAGGGTTGCTTCCCATGCTTTCTCCCCCAGTACCGAGCCAGCCACCAATAACAGACCTAAGGTACTTCAATTTTCGTAAGTCATTTCAATTTCTTTAAGATAGTGTGAGGCAAAAACAGAACTGCATTTCCAGTATGTCAACTGGAGGATAGTCGAGAGCGACATACTATGCCTAAAGGCACACGAAGTGGCGACAGCTCTAATATCATGCACTTTCACCTTAAAGGAAGGTAGGACGACATCATCTTCTTTGAGAGTGTGCCTCAATGATCAGACTTCTAAGACAAAATGACAGCGCATTCTAATAGAATGGTTTTGAAGGGTTCTTGATGGAACACCAGAGGTTACTGGCAGGGCCTATGATTTTCTTTGTCCTGTCTAAATAATACCTGTGCCCTCACTGGGCAAAGGACCCTTTCCTTTTCCTCTAGTCCTAGAAGAACGAGCGTGTGACCACGGATTAGACGGGGACTTGTTCTTAGCCAAGAAGCCAATCCGATGGGGACTTGTTCTTAGCCAGGAAGCCAAGTACAAAGGTGCAGACAGCATCTCCCTTCGAGAAGCTGATGCGCTTGTCTATAGCCTGCAACTCCCTTACTTTTTGGTGGTTGTCAAAGCTACAAGAAAAAGTCTTCTTAGTTAAATTCTTAAACAAAATGGTACGGAGAGGCTTGAAAGCGGGACCAGTTAACCATTTGAGTACAACATCCAGGTTCCATGACATGGAATTGTCCTTCACCTGTTTATAAGTCTCGAAAGACTTAATCAGATCCGTTAGGTCTTTACTGGAGGCCAAGTCTACTCCTCTATGCTTGAGGACTGATCCCAGCATAGCTCTCTAGCCCTTAACAGTCAATGGAGAGAGTCCTTTGGAATTCCTGAGAAAGAGAAGAAAGTCCACTATTTGGCTTACAGTGGTTTTAGCAGACGAGATGTTATTGCTGCTGCACCACCTGCGGAAGATAGCCCATTTGGCCTGGTAGACTCTGCTGGTAGACTTACATCTACATCTAGAAATAGCTTCCGCAACTCGCTTTGAAAAGCCCTTTGCTCTAAAGAGTCTCCGGATAGTCTGACGCTTGTCAGAGCTAGAGCGGATAGTCCTTGATTGAACTTCCTAAGATGAGGCTGTTTGAGAAGATGTGGACTTTGAACCAGTAACCTTGGGAAGTCCACAAGAAACTTGAGAAGTTCCAGGAACCGTTCTTTGAGAGGCCAAAAAGGCGCTATCAGGGTCATCGATACGTTTCTGCGGCTCTTCAATTTGTTGAGAACACCACCTCACCATGTTGAATGGGGAGAAGGCGTAGAGGTCCAGGTTCGACCAGTCTATCAGCACTGCGTCTGTTGCCCATGCCTGAGGATCCAGGACTGACAAACAAAATAAAGGAAGACAGTAATTCTTCGATGTGGCGAACAAGTCCACTGTTGGCCTCCCCAACAACTTCCAGAGGCTGTTGCAGACACTCGAGTGCAGGGTCCACTCTGTCAGAAGGACCTGATCCTGTCGACTTAATCCGTCTGCAAAGACGTTCATCTTTCCATGGATGAATCTGGTGATAAGTCTGACCTGATTCTGGTTTGCCCAAATTAGCAATTCCTTCGCTGTCTGACAAAGGGAGAACAAGTGGGTTCCGCCCTGATTCTTGATATAAGAGAGAGCCATGGTGTTGTCACAATGTACCACCACAGTTCTGTTTGCTACTGCTTTCACAAAATGCTTCAGTCCGAGGTGAATGGCAGATAACTCCTTGGCATTTATATGCAGCTTCCTCTGATCCAGAGACCAAATGCCAGAAGCTTCCCAAGTGTCCAGAAGAGCTCCCCACCCCTGGCCTGAGGCGTCTGCATGGAAGGAGAGGTCGGGACTCGGAAGTTGTATAGACTTTCCCTCTGAAAGTCTCTCCCTGGATTTCCACCACTGGAAATCTTCCTTTACCTCGTTCGTGACTGGGAATTTCACTCTGCCTGGTTGCTGTCTTGTGTTCCAGCCTGTACGAAGAAAGAACTGAGGGGGCCTCATATGAAGTCTTCCTAGCTTCAACTGTCTTGTGTTCCAGCCTGTACGAAGAAAGAACTGAGGGGGCCTCATATGAAGTCTTCCTAGCTTCAACTGTTTTATGGATGAGGGTTCCCAGCAGACTCATCCATCGATTAGCTGAGCAAACTGGAAGCGAAAGAAGGTCCTGTACTGACTGAAGGCAGGACTCATTCCTCTTTGAGGAGGGAAAAGCCCAAAACCTCAGAGTTGATCCTCATCCCCAAATAGAGAATCTCCTGAGTTGGGGCTAGTCAGGACTTCTCTTGATTTATTAAAAGTCCAAGTTCCTCTGCAAGAAGAAGGGTACAGGCAGTCCCCAGTTAACGGCGATCCGGTTTTATGGCACTTGGCAATTTTCGGCGCCGAAAATCACCGATTTCCGCTTATCAGCGCCGATAATTGGGTACTGGCGCCAACACATACCTAACAGGGGCACTGATAATTGAAAATCGGTGCTTTTTGGCGCCAATAAGCCCCGAAAATCGTCGATTTTCGGTTGACAGCGATTTTCGGTTATCATCACAGCCTCAGAAACGGAACCCTGCTGATAACCGGGGACTGCCTGTAGTCTGCAGATCCTTCGTGCACTGTTCCTGAGACTGTGAGTGGAGGAGCCAGTCATCTTGGTGTAGACTTATGTTGAAACCTGGGAGGTGAAGCCATCTCACAAGGGGTGGTAGGACTCGTGTGAATACTTGTGGGGCAGTAGAGAGAACGGAACAAAGGGCCCGAAACTGGAAGACTTTGCCCCTGAAGACAAATCTCAGGTATTTCCTGGACTCCGGATGTACTGGAATGTGGAAATATGCATCCTGCATGTCGAGCGTTATCATCCAGTCGCCCTGCTGGATGGAGGATAGCACTGAGTGATTAGTCTCCATTTTGAACTTCCTCTTCTATATGAAGAAGTTCAAAGCACTTAAGTCGAGGACAGGTCTCCATCCCCCTGATGACTTGGGAACCACGAACAAGAGGTTGTAAAATCCTCTTGAAGTCTGATCCTTCACTGCTTCTATGGTCGTCTTCCTTAGGAGGGAAGACACTTCCTCCGAGAGCGCTATGAACTTCTTGGAGCCCTCCGAGTATGCCGTTGATGCGATCGGCGAATTCATGAGAGGAGGGTACTCTAAGGACGGGATCAAGTAACTCTCTTTGAGAACTTTGATTGTCCAAGGCTCCATGCCTCTTGCACTCCACCTCTGCCAGAAGAGGTGGAGAGCAACAGCCAACGATGGATATGCAACTACAGCAGTACCGACAGACATGGAGGTACACTTTTCATATGCATCCATGAGTACCTCCAAGCTTCCCAACAAAACACAAATGGAGCTAAAAACTGCAGACAGAAAAGCTACCGATCAATTCAGGACAAAATATCTCCTGCACAAATGAGTGGAGCTAATGCTCTGCAAAATTCATATTGAATTTCTACATCGCAAAGATAATTCATTGCAAAAACAGAATTACAACACCATTGGGCAGCCTTAATAATTTTCTCCATGGAAAAGTTTTTCTAAAAATTCAAAGACGTAGCCACCGCTCGAATGTCATGTGGCTTTACCTTCCAGGTAGATTATACATCAGGAACCAATTTTGCATGAGAGTCCTTCATGAGGGACCTGATGAAAAAGGACATAGCATTTTTACTCATTGGAAGGTCTGGCTTCTGGACACTACAAAAGAGATTCTTTACATTAGCCCTGATGTCTTTAGTGCAATTCAGATGAATCCCTAAAGCCCTCACAGGACACAAAAAGGAATCTATCTCATTGGGTACTAAAGATTCCAAACTAGGTGGGGACACTGTTCTAAGCAAGGGTTTAGCCCAAAAATCATTTTTTGCCCGAAACAAAAGCAGAAAGGAAAGAATTGACTCATCCTTAGCAAACTCTACCCTAAGAGAAAAAGTCTGTATTTCACTCACCCTCTTAGCTGTAGCCAAGGCCACCCAGAAGAGATTTTATTGAAAGTTCTCTCAATGAGGCCTGTTCTACAGTGATTTTATTGAAAGTTCTCTCAATGAGGCCTGTTCTGAAGTTTCAAAAGGTGGTAACAAGAAACCTTACAATGACATCTGGGTTCCAAGATAAACAGGGCACCAGACACCTGCTGAAAACCTCTAATGATAAAGAGGGCACCAGACACCTCCTGCTGAAAACCTCTAATGACATCTTTGATATCATTGTCCTCAGACAGATGTAGGTCTACATGTCTAAGAACAGAGGCCAACATGGCCCTATAGCCTTGAATGGCTGCTACTGAGAACTTTTTCTCATACCTGAGAAATAACAAAAAATCAATGATGTTCATAGAGGTACGGGTGCTGGAAAACCCTTTACTGTACCTTGACACCAGGACCTAACCACAGACCACTGGTGTTGGTAGATCCAATTTGTGGAATCCCTCCTGGCACTTATAATGGCCTTCCTACAAGCTTTGAAGAAGCCTTGAGCTCACAGGAGACAATGGACACTCTCCATGTGGCCAGCTGCAGCATGTGGGGGTTGCAATGATACCTTTCCTCCCTTGGTTGCTTCAGGAGATTCTTCCTGACGGGGAGAAGTCTGGGCAGATCTACTAACCACTGAGGCAAATCTGGAAACCAGACCTTCCTTGGCCACCAAGGGGTAATCTAGGTCAACTGACAGAACTGCCTAGTTTGCTGATGACTCTGGATCATAAAAAGGGGGCAAAAGCATAACAGTCTAGCACTGACCAGTCTAATAACACTGCATCTACTGCCCAAGCCAGAGGATCTTGAACGGGTGAACAAAACACTGGCAGATGATGATTCCACCTGGTTGAAAACAGGTCTATGAAGGGAGACCCCCACAGCTTCCACAACTTGTTGCACACACCAGGATGTAAGGCCCACTCCGTTACTATTACAGTAAACCCCCGTATCTGCGGGGGATGCATACCACACCCCCTCTCCTGCGAATAGCTAAAATCCATAAATACCAAAGCCCCTCTAAAAACATGAACACTTACAATTTGGTAGTTTCAAACACAAAAATCCTCCTGAAAATGCTTATACCATTTTTTAATAATTTTATCACAAAAATTGCACTTAGTTGTGAAAATATGAAAATACAGTAATTAGCGAAGATTTCTCAGTGAAAAATATCGCGAATAGTCGAATTTTCCGCGAATAATGTGTACAATGTATGCTCCATAGAGAAATCCGCGAAACGTGAGAACGCGAATACGGGGAGTTTACTGTACTGTACTTGATCCCTGCGACTGTGAACATCTGCTGGAACGTTCATTCTCCCAGGAACAAACTGTGGCAGTAAGGTGATGTTCTAGCTCTCTGACCATAAGAGAATCTGCCTTGTCAACTGAAAAAGCAACTCAGACTTTGTCCCCCTTTGGTGCTTCAGGTATGCCAGCAATGTGGCGTTGTCCAAAAAGACCGTCACCGTTTGATTGCATACCAAGTCCTCTAGCTCCCACAGTCCTTTCCATATTGCCAATAATAGTTCCAAAGGACTGATATGCAGCTGCTGTTCCTCTTGAGTCCACAGACCCGACAGCTGCTTTCCACTTGTAATCACTCCCCAGCCTTTGTCTGATGTGTCTGTATACGACGACAGGTCTGGGTTCTTGAAATCCAGTGATACTCCTTGCCAAAAACGAGGTTTGTCTCTCCACCACTGGAAAGTTTCCTCCAGATCCCTGGAAACTACCACCATATGAGAATCGGAGAGCACCCTCCAACCTCAGTGTTGCTTCAGAAAAGACTGGAGAGGCCTCATTCTTAACCATGCCCCTGGTACAAGTTTCTCCAATGAAGACATATGCCCTAACAGGGACAACCACTTCTTAGCAGGAACAGGAGGAAGCTTCACAATTCTTCAAGAGTTGACAGCAAAGAATCTATATGTTTCATCATAGATAAAACCTTGAAATTAACATTGTTGATCTCCATCCCAAGGTAAATAATCTCCCATGAAGGAGACAGAGGTGGCTTTGAGAAATTTATGACTTTCCTCAACAACTGAATTAGACTCAAAATCATTTCTCTTGCCCACAGAATGCCCTCGAATGTGGGAGCCAGAATCAGCCAACTGCCCAGGTACAGGATCATCTTTATGCCCAACAAATGGGCCCACCTTCCTAAATGAGCCAAAACCCTTCAGCAAACTAGCGGAGCCAGGCTTAGGCCAAAACACATCGCCCTAAATTGAAAAACTTTGTTCCCAAAAACAAATCTCAGGTACTTCCTGCACTCCATCTTCATGGGAATGTGAAAATATCCAGTGTCACCTGCTTCCACGTTTCTTATGAGAAACCAAGCAGATTCTAGTTCTAGTCGACCTCAGATGGTTCTCTCTTCATCTGCAAGAAAGGTGCTTAAGAGAGATAGAGGATTGGTTGTCCATTAAGAGGGAACAAGGGAAAACCTCTTTTGCCTTTCCTCCAGCTAGAATGACGGCCAGGAGATATCTCTGTTATTCGAGCGGAGAAGCTCCATCCTTGGGGGGTGCTGCCTCTACCCAAGGTGACTTCTCAGGTTTGATAGACTTGGCTCGTCGCTCAGCTTTTTCTTCTGCTAAAGTTCTCTTCGCTTTATCAGTGTGATCACCCTGTGAAGCACTTGTTCAAAGTACTGGAAGTCTTCAGCTTTCTGGACTGGTCAATAGGAGCTCTCACCAGGAAAATAGAAGATAACGATGTTTTAGCACCCAACCTGGCTGCAGATTGGCTGGGCATTTTATCCTGTGCAGATAAGGCAGTGGGGGATGGCTCCTCCAAAGTTGTGGGTCTTTTCGTCAAGAGAGTTTTGAAGAAGAGGGAGGTGTGGTGCTCCTTCACCACAGAGGAAGTGCGTCTGTTCAGAAGTCTGCGCTTTTATATTCTCCCTTGGATAAAGTATTTGTTCCCTCAATCAGCGGTGAAGGAGACTGCCACCGATTTGCAGAAAAAATCAACCCAAGACCTTCTTGCACAATCTTTAAAGCACCCCAAGGACCTTTCTGTCTTTTCTGCCAAGTCTGTCTCCCCTCTGCAACAGCATCCCTTTCGTGGAGGCAGACAGGGTTTCTCAAGACCCCACTCCAAGGTGTGTTTCTCCGCTAAGTCTGTCAAGAGGACTTCAGCCAAAACCTCTTCCAAAAAGTGATTCCCTATCTCAGGGTGCAAACCTGTGGGAGCCAGACTCTCAGGTTTGATAGACTTGGCTGTTGTCAGCTTTTTCTTCTGCTAAAAGTTCTCTTCGCTTTATCAGAGTGTGATCACCCTGTAAACACTTGTTCAAAGTACTGGAAGTCTTCAGCTTTCTGGACTGGTCAATAGGAGCTCTCACCAGGAAAATAGAAGATCACGATGTTTTAGCACCCAACCTGGCTGCAGATTGGCTGGGCATTTTATCCTGTGCAGATAAGGCAGTGGGGGATGGCTCCTCCAAAGTTGTGGGTCTTTTCGCCAAGAGAGTTTTGAAGAAGAGGGAGGTGTGGTGCTCCTTCACCACGGAGAGTAACGTCTGTTCAGAAGTCTGCGCTTTTATATTCTCCCTTGGATAAAGTTTTTGTTCCCTCAATCAGCGGTGAAGGAGACTGCCACCGATTTGCAGAAAAAATCAACCCACCTAATTAAAGCACCCCAAGGACCTTTCTGTCTTTTCTGCCAAGTCTGTCTCCCCTCTGCAACAGCATCCTTTTCGTGGAGGCAGACAGGGTTTCTCAAGACCCCACTCCAAGGTGTGTTTCTCCGCTAAGTCCGTCAAGAGGACTTCAGCCAAAACCTCTTCCAAAAAGTGATTCCCCTATCCTTTGTGCACCTGTGGGAGCCAGACTCTCAGGTTTGATAGACTTGGCTCGTCGCTCAGCTTTTTCTTCTGCTAAAGTTCTCTTCGCTTTATCAGAGTGTGATCACCCTGTGAAGCACTTGTTCAAAGTACTGGAAGTCTTCAGCTTTCTGGACTGGTCAATAGGAGCTCTCACCAGGAAAATAGAAGATCACGATGTTTTAGCACCCAACCTGGCTGCAGATTGGCTGGGCATTTTATCCTGTGCAGATAAGGCAGTGGGGGATGGCTCCTCCAAAGTTGTGGGTCTTTTCGCCAAGAGAGTTTTGAAGAAGAGGGAGGTGTGGTGCTCCTTCACCACGAGAGGAGTAACGTCTGTTCAGAAGTCTGCGCTTTTATATTCTCCCTTGGATAAAGTTTTTGTTCCCTCAATCAGCAGTGAAGGAGACTGCCACCGATTTGCAGAAAAAATCAACCCAATCTTTAAAGCACCCCAAGGACCTTTCTGTCTTTTCTGCCAAGTCTGTCTCCCCTCTGCAACAGCATCCTTTTCGTGGAGGCAGACAGGGTTTCTCAAGACCCCACTCCAAGGTGTGTTTCTCCGCTAAGTCCGTCAAGAGGACTTCAGCCAAAACCTCTTCCAAAAAGTGATTCCCCTATCCTTTGTGCACCCGTGGGAGCCAGACTCTCCCACTTCTGGCAGACGTGGAGTGCAAGAGGTATGGAACCTTGGACAATCAAAGTTCGTAGCTCTCGCAGAGGAAGCGTCTTCCCTCCTAAGGAAGACGACTATAGAGATAGTGGAGGATCAGACTTCAAGAGGATTTTACAACCACTTGTTTGTGGGCCCCAAGTCATTGGGGGGATGGAGACCTGCCCTCGACTTAAGTGCTTTGAAATTCTTCATACAGAAGACGAAGTTCAAAATGGAGACAAATCAGTCAGCGTTATCCTCCATCCAGCAGGGCGACTGGAGGATAACACTCGAAATGCAAGACACGTATTTCCACATTCCAATAATCCAGAGTCAAGGAAATGCCTGAGATTTGTCTTCAGGGGCAGTCTTCAGTTTCGGACCCTTTGTTTCGGTCTCTCCACTGCCCCACAGGTATTCACTTGAGTCCCATTGCCCCTCGAGAGATGGCTTCACCTCCCAGGTATCAACATAGGCTAAGTCTATACCACGACGACTGGCTCCTCCACTCCCAGTCTCAGGAACAGTGCACGAAGGATCTGTACCATTTATCATAGGTTTGGCACTGCTACCATTTAGCCTAGGTTGCAGATGTGAACCACACTTTTTAAATTGTTTATCTTGTTTGTTGATGCCATTTTTACCATTTCTCTTCAAGCATCTTACATGTTTTTTTAGTATTATTTTACTTTAATACAAGTTCAGGTAATTCTACAGAAAAGCTCCATGGGGAGCTGTCTTTAGTACGAGCCCCTCGGGATGAATGTACATACATAAACAAAAGACAGTACAATCCTCAAATTATCCCAACTATACTGCATTATATGCAATCAATCCTTTCCTATGGCACCCACGGGGATGCACAGGGCCTCGATGAACTCACACCACCACATTCTGTCCTGGGCTAACTCCTCAAGATCTCCCCAACACTCTTCTCCTTCTTGCCTCATTGTCCTTAGCCACGTCTCCTTCGGCCTACCTCTTCCTCTTCTACCAAGAGCAACCCACCCCAGTGTATCCCATGCTATTCCCTGTCTTCCATACACATGACCTAGCCACTTCCAGCGTGAGAATCTAACATATAATATACTCATTGACCGGCTGCACCCCCGTTGCTTCTCTAATTCTGTTATTTGATATCCTATCCCTCCAATTAATTCCTAATATTCTTCTGAGCACCCTATTTTCAAATGCTAAGAATTTATTATCCAAAGTCACTGTACTGCACCATGTCTCATGCCCATAAATCACAATACTCCTAACCACCACCTTATAAATTTTGATTTTTGTATGGACAGAAAAATTGCTATTATTCCAAATATTTTCAAGCATTCCCATTGCCTGATCAGCCTTTTTTAATCTTTCCATAAATTCTGTGCTCAGAGAACCATCCTTATCTAAATACAGTAAGTACCTAAATATTTAAACTTATCCACTTGCTTTACAACCAAACCTTCAATTAGACAATCCTGTGCATTTTCAATATTCATATTCATGATTTCAATTTTTCACTATTAATAACCAAACCAACCTTTCAACCTTCACTCACTAGACAATCCAACATACTCTGCATCTTTTCCGGTCCCTCGCAGATCAAAACCATATCATCAGCATTTTCTCCCCAGAGTATACCTGCATCGGTTTCTCTTTTAACCCTTCTCATAACATAATCCACGACCAATAGAAACAACAGACGAGACAGAACGCCACCCTGAATCACACCAGACTTGACTTCAAATGCATCACTCAAACACCCATCAAAAATTACTTTGCAAGATGTGCCCTCATGCGTGTTCATAATAACCATCACAAACTTTTTCGGTATTCCATAATGCCTCGTGATTTTTCCCAAAGTCCTTCTCGAAATACTATCAAAGACCTTTTCAAAATCAACAAAACAAAGACTCAACAGAGTTTTCATTTCATCTGCTTGCTGCATTAAATGCCTAACTATGAAGATCTGATCACTGCAGCCCCATCCCTTTCTAAAACCAGCCTGTTCATCCCTCAAAATACCATCAACCATTGGCTAAAACCTATTCAACATCAATTTACAGAAAATTTTCAAGGCTACAGGTGACAAAGTGATTCCCCTCCAATTACCACACTTACTCAGATCTCCTTTCTTTGGGACTTTAATTATCAAACCATTCTTCCAACCTAATGGTATTATTCCCATCACCCATATCTCATTGAATAATATCTTCGAGACAAATACTAATCTATCCTCCTCCACTTTAAACATTTCCGGGAATAAACCATCCTCTCCTGGTGTCCTATAATTCTTTAACTGTTTTATTGCCTTTACTATTTCTTCTAGCCTGATCTCACCTTCATCAATATTTAAATCTTCCTAAGCAGGCGATATATCCTCTGCTGGGGGGACTGGTCTATTAAGAACTGTCTCAAAGTGCTCTTCCCATCTATTTATGATTTCAACATTTTTGGTCAATAAATTACCTTCCATATCCCTCACTGGTATATCCTTATGCTTACCAGCACTGCCGATCAGCTCTTCAACTGACTGACCACATTTTCATTAATTAAATTTTCAGTTTCCACAACCTTTTCATTAACAGATCTTCTTTTATTTCTCTTACCCCCTGTTTGTAGTCTTCTTCTGAATCAAAAAGTCAAAATCTTCATCGCTAATAAGCACATCTCACTCCTCAATTGTTAGCCCTCTCTTTTGATCATACCCATCCATCTTTTCCTCGCCTGGAGTCTCCTTCTGATCGTACAACCAGCAGCCTCATGCAAGCTTAATTCACATCCCTGACATCTCATCTACCTTCTCCCCCTTCCTCAATGTTCCAACACCAAAAACCGTTTCTGCATTCTATTCTAAATTCCTCCTTTTCCTCTCCTCCTTCCAAGCATATCAAATATCATACCTATCAGCTATGAGTTTTCCCTTCTAACTTTTAGCTTAAGTCTTGTTTGCAACTGAGCTGATGATCACTACAATATCTGTGCGATTAACTAAACATCAAACAGAGCTTCTATGCCTTTACTAGCCTAACAGAAATATGATCAATCTGATTTTATATATTCCACACGGTGACACCCATGTCATCTTGTTTATATTGTGGTGTTGAAAAAGTGTCCCCAATGACTAAGTCATTTGCTATACAGAAACTCCCAAACCCTACTCCACTTTCAATCATCCTACCACCAACACCCATCTTACCCATACAAGCCTCAAACCCCTCATTGGTGAAGCCATTATTGCTTTGAAGCCTCCAATACAAATCAAAACATCATGTCTAGCAACTCTTCCTATTCCTTCCTGCAGCTTTCCATAAAATGCACCTTTCCTTTCATCAGGTGCATCATTAGTGGGTGCATAACACATAAACATACTGATGTTACCATGATTTGACTTGAACCATGCATACAACAAACACTCATCCATAGGATCCCATTCACATAGAGCCTTCTTTGCCTTGCATCCCAGCAGCAATCCTACTCCCTGATAATGTATTCCATCCCGTCAGCCAGACGTCAACAAACAAATTATTCCCCAAATCCAATTTAGTGAAAAATGCACCTTTCCTTTCATCAGGTGAATCATAGTGGGTGCATAACACATAAACATACTGATGTTATCATGATTTGACTTGAACCGTGCATACAACAATCACTCATCCATAGGATCCCATTCACATAAAGCCTTCTTTGCCTTGCATCCCAGCAGCAATCCTACTCCCTGATAATGCATTCCATCCCGTCAACCAGACGTCAACAAACATAAACTATTCCCCAAATCCAAATTAGCGACCCCCAGTTAATCTTGTCTCTGTTACAGCACCAATGTCTAATTCATAACTTTGAAAAAC
This sequence comes from Macrobrachium rosenbergii, assembly GCF_040412425.1. Classification (NCBI taxonomy): domain Eukaryota; kingdom Metazoa; phylum Arthropoda; class Malacostraca; order Decapoda; family Palaemonidae; genus Macrobrachium; species Macrobrachium rosenbergii. The sequence goes on along the minus strand of NC_089752.1, from coordinate 17,316,878 downwards.
TGCCACTAACTCTTCAATTTTGCTATCCTGATTTAGCATTTTCACATTCTAATTGCCAATTTTGATATTATTTTTAACTATGAATAAAGGTGGGGCCGTGAGATTCTTAACTTACGCCCTGCCCATTTAAGATTTTATAAGACTGAAGCCATTTCTCTTACATGCTTATTTTAGTTAGTATGGCAGTTAATGAAGCTTCAATCTTTTAAGAGGTTTTCTTAAAGGTTTAATTTTTGTTATTTCTCCAATCAAATATCAGTGAAGTGAAGTCTGCCATCATGTGTCTCATCCCCCATCATTTTACCTAAGACTCCCAGCCAGCCATTTTTGCATCAGAAACCATTTTGGGTTTTTCATGTAAAAATGGCTGAAATGATCTGACATTAAAAAGAACCAAAAATACCAACAACATAAAGGGTGTGAAACTGGTTTACAATTTTGCCATATTAGCTATGTAGGGGTGGGCGATATTCTTACCTTATAAGACAAAAAATGATTCTTTTATTTATCATTTTGTACAGTGTTTTATAGGGTTCAAAATAACGAGGATGAAGACCTCTTTTCAAAAATGTAGGTTACAATTTCATATCAGGCACTGGCAACGTATAAAACAATACCCTACCTTGGCGGTCACACTTGCTTGAGGTGAGTGTTTGTCTTTTTAGGCACTTGACTGAGGTGAGTGTTTGTCTTTGTAGGCAAAGACTGTTAGAAGGGGGGTGGGTTCTAACTTCTAACCTAAGCCTATTGATTTCCTAATCGCCAAGGTTCTAAAATTGGTTAGGATCTTAACACCAAAAAAAAAAAAAAATAGGAAAACCTTATCCTAGTCTACTTAAAACCTACAACACACGGCAGTCTTGCCTTTCATATTAGGCTAATTTACCAAAAAAATTACCTCAAATGACTGACAGGCGTCAGACTTGGCTACGGTAGCCTATCCTAAATGGCTTGGCTGACTAAGCCTAGGCTTGATAGGCTAATAAGCCTTATATCTCTTATGTCGGATTAGTTAAAAAAAAAACTATTCTGACGTTTCTAGCCTAAATAACTGGGTGTTCAGTCCAGTAAGACTGCAGACTAGCCTGTGCCAAGGATAAGCTAACTTTAGGCCTACCTGCCACAAGCTCCTTGTACCAAACATTAACGACCGTGTGAGCATGCTTCTTGTGATGGATTAACCACAACGAAACCGTCTGAATTGACTGCGTGGAGACGTTCAAATCATCTAACTTCTTTTTGAGGCTACCTTCATTAAATGTGGCCATATTTCACTCGTTAAAATACTTATATAATCACTGGGTATGCATTACGATAGGCATCAAAACACTGGCAAACGAATACTGCGGTTGCAGATGAAAGATTTTTTTGTTCATGGGGCTGTTCGATTTCAATATTATTCTCTACACTGTAATTTCAATCATTCTCAGCTATAACACGTAAATCATAGTTTTTATTCTAATCGGCAGATTTTATCTTCCAACCAACTGTCACTTTTGGTACAACCCCAATATTGTTGACGCTGTCAAAGAATTATTTTTAGAACGACACCTTCGCCATCATCAAAAATCTGCCGTAAAAATAAAACCTCATGTGTAAATACTTTTTAATGCGGAAGCTATTTTTGTAAGTAGTATTCACAGATTACTTTATACTAAAAGAAGCAAAGATTTGTCTTAGAGAAGAAATGCGACACTCTAAGAGATCTTCCATTATTTGCATGTATAACGTGGCTAGTAAGATACGTCACGAATGTTCGTTCGTAATAAATCCAGGTTTTTCCGTAAGTGTTGTGCTTAAATTTCGTAGAAGGATTGCCAGCTTTAGAATATAAGCGCTTCTTCTCCTTTACAGATAAATATTTTTTGTCCAATACTGAATATGGATCTTGAAAAAAAAATTTCTTCTATATAAAAGATTTACACTTGAACACTCACGTAAACGAACACTGCCAACAAGCATTACAAACAACAGATTCAAGGAAAAGCTGTCTTTTAACGTATTTGTTAGTTTTAATGCCCCTTTTATCATTTTATCACATCTACAGTGCGTGGCCTTTTCATGATATTTAGAGGTAAAAATACAGACATATCTTCGTTAGACATTTGCTGCCTGCTTATTCGGAAGTTGAAAATAAGCGTCACGAAGTAACGGCCTAATTATAGATGCGATTTAATTTACAATAGAATAGAACTAGTTTGTTGAGGTATTATGTAAGTGTCATATAAAAGAGTAGCACTGGCACCAAAGGAATATCGCACATTGTAAACCAGAATTTGATAAGAAATTTCATTTTGACATTTTTAGCTAAAATTACTGTAGTCGATTTTGTCCGATCGTCATGAAATAAATCAAATTAATAGAACTTGATATAGTTTAATACGTGGAGAACAGGCAAAACCACATCCGGTACTGCATCAGAAAAATATCAGGAGGGCCAAAAATTCAGAACAAAGAAAACACCATCAAAGAAAGTGAAAATAAAGTGGAACACACGAATGAATTGACAGTCTTGAATCTTAGTGTAAAAAACTGTAAAAATCTCCAGGAAACCGTTTTTAACAAAAGAGAATTGATATATATATATATATATATATATATATATATATATATACATATATATATATATATATATATATATATATATATATATATATATATATATATATATATATATATATAGTAATAAGCCACAATGTCACCTTAATTTCTCGAACCTTCGCTCTTTTTTGGATACGCTTATCACTACAAAGACTTAGATCTAAGTGCAAAATATTTTAAGCAATTACGATGCCCAGTAGTGGGAAACGAACCTGCGTCCCATAGTCACAAAATAGGTCAAGTGACCTTGTTGTGATTATGGGAAGCAGGTTTCTTTCTCGCTACCGGACAACATAATTGCTTCAAATATCTTGCACTTGGATCTAAGGCTTTGTAGTGACAAGCATATCCAAAAAAGTGCAAATAATTCAAGAAGTTAAGACGGCATTGTGGCTATTAGAATTACATATGTATTTAGTGAAAAGTGACCAGTCGATTCTACACACACACACACACACACACACACACACACACACACACACATATATATATATATATATATATATATATATATATATATATATATATATATATGTATGTCTGTATAAATATATACATGTATATGAAAGAATTTTATCACATCACAGTGATTCATATACAAGCATTAAGCTACAAATGTCCTTTAACATCCAATTCGCTCTACCTCGGAAATAATATATTTTCATATACTCGTATATTGTTTGAGAAATTTTTAGTTGATAATAAGTTCGTCGTCTCATGGGATCAAACCACGGAAGACAAGAACTCAGGACTACAGCAACGCTTCAACCACATAGCTTCGTGGTTTAAGGCGTCACTGTAGTCCTGAGTTCTTGTCTTCCATGTCAATTCCCACGAGACCTAGGCATATCATCAACAAAAAATTCCCCTTCGCTCTTTGCTATATATGATAATATATTATTTTCCGAGATAAACAATTGAATATTAAAGGACGTTTGTAGCTTAATGTTTGTATGTGAATATATATATATATATATATATATATATATATATATATATATATATATATATATATATATATATATATATATATGTATGTATGTGTGTGTGCTTAAAAAATCATAGTAGATGCACATGACTTCAGTGTATAAGCGAATCCCAGAGTAAAATGTCAGGCAGAAGTTCAGTACCAAGTGCTTTCACGTTTATGCACGCATCGTCTGAGCACAAATGAGAAACAGATAAAAAGAAGGTTACAAAGTAAACAAAAAGAACAAGAATACCAGATGGTCAATTGTCAAAGGGTAATAAACAGAAAGATGATCCTGGATAATCCGGGATCAAGCAGTCACAAACTAAAACCACAGACCTAACTACAAGAGATAAGAAAGTTTACCCTTACGAAATCCAGATGGTTAATTGCCAAGTGGTAATAAACAAAAGGGTAATCCAGGAAAATCCGGGATAACGCGGTCACAAACTAGAACAAAATACTTAACCATAAGAGATACGGAATCTTGCCCATTCGAATTGCAGAAACATGTTTAAAACTGAATACTAATTTTGCTTATATTTATCAACAACTTTTTGAATTATGAAGGCATCAAGTTTAAACAAACTTTAGTCGATTTTTTGTTTATTTTTTCCCCATTTTTATATTTATTTATGTTACTATTATCTAAATCTTCAATATTATTATTTTATCATTATTTTTCATGGGGGGGCCACGTGCCCAAGTGCCCCGCCCCCGATCCGCTAGTGTATACATATGTGTGTGTGTGTATGTGTGTGTGTGTGTGGAGATTGGCTTCAGGGTCTTCAGATATTCCCTGGGGACTCCATAAGAATTCCCCTCTTCTGAGATTTTATATTTATATATATATATATATATATATATATATATATATATATATATATATATATATATATATATATATATATATACATATATATATACATATATATATTATGATTAAAGAGGGTGAAGAATTATTGCAATTATTACCACACACTGGACATGACCAACTTTCCAGGGAATCAGCAAGAATTCTCGAAGACTGAAGCAGCTCCCGTGGAGCCCAAACGGCTCCAGAATCCAGACACATCAATTATTGTGTCCGGGGATGAGCAAGATGTTTCTGAGTTTGCTTTTATTTGTGCTTGAGCAGTGCTTTGGCTCGGGGCTAAATTCCACGGCGAGAATATTTTTTATATCAATCTTACTGTGCAAAACAGAAATTGTTGAGAAAGAGGAAGAACTGGAAAAGCTTAAAGAACAGAATTTGCAGAGGAACAAAGAGGTCCTCCGACTGCAAAATGAGTGCACCCAAACACAAAAGGAAGTCATATGTTTGTTAAAAGAATCTAAAAGTGTTGTAGCAGAAAAACCGAAGGCCAATGGAAAGCTGAACGAAATGACGAGGAGGAGGAGAGTTCAGCTTGAATTCGAACTGGCTGAGGCGAAGGAGGAACTAGAGACAACGGAGTTCGAAAAGATGGAGACGACCTTCGAACTCGAACGACTCCAAGAAGAGACTTTGGCCAAGGATACGAAGATCAGATCCTTGGAAACGAAAGTCAAAATTCTTAAAGGAGAAAAAACAAGTGAAGAAATGAAGGGTCACAATCTGATGCAAGGAAAACGAAGCGTGCAGAAGAGAGAAGAATAAGATTAAAATGGTGCCTCAAGAGCAACCTACATCAGAGAGGAAAGCTGAGGAGAAAAAGGCTTTGGATAAAACTCGATGTTTGAGGAAGCCCAACATTAATTGCAAAGCCCTCTACCGACAAATGGACAGCATCGAGGAAGAACTTCGCCAAATAATGGCATTGCAACGACCTTCAACTGGCACCAAAGGCACCCAAAAGACCCGACTAAAACTCCATCAAATAAGAAGCCCCTAAATAGAAAGGAAACGCATCAGAAAATGAGGCTGGAATCTGCAGCCAAACTACGAACACTGGAGCGAGAATCTGGAATGGTTCGGAGGCTCTACAAGATAAACGCCGTCACGTGAATGGCGCGTAAAGATGATTCTGCTTTTAGATGAAAACTGGTGGTTTACTTGCAGAAGAAAGAAGCCACGATATCTACGATGTTGGGAACAGGAATGAGCTGAGTTTTGTGACGGAAATCAATCCTGGATATGGTTGTGGAAGCACCTCTGCGCGATGGAGACACTACAGCGGCTGCTGGGACTGGCGGCAAGTGCCCGGAGACTGGATTGTTGTGCACCCCCTCCCCCGCCACGCGATACCCTCGGGAATGGGGTATCAATGCCCAATCACATATGAGTGGAAGGCAACCACTGGCGCGGCGTAAGAACCCGTAAGTTTCCTTCCTACTTCATATGTGAACTGGGTTATGCATTGCATATTGGATCCCATTCTTGCATATGCTGCAGAGGCAACCTCTGGCGCGGCGTAAAAACCCGTAAGTTTCATGCCTTTTATATATGCAAAATATGGGTTTTATGCAATGCATACCGGATCAAATTCTTGCATATACTGCAGTGGCAACCTCTGGCGCGCGTAAAACCCGTAAGTTTAATGCCATTTATATATGCAAAGCGTTTGATCCCAGTGTGGCCTTAGGGCACTAAGATCTTAGTCGAAGGGCATCGTCAGGAGTCGCTGTACTTAGAAGTCGTGCAATTTGGAGATTGAAAGCTTCCTGTCCATAGCGAAGGAATGATTGGATTGCGGATTTCATCAAGGAATCAGACGTTCCCAACAGCGAGCAGAATGATCTGGAGGCGTTACGAGATGTAGGGTCATAAGACTGAGGATTTCATGTATCTTGGCTAGCTGATGGAGCTGAAAATGGGAAGGGTCCAC
>NC_089752.1:17293000-17305500 GCF_040412425.1 Macrobrachium rosenbergii | reverse complement strand
ATGTATCGACGTTGACTGAAAATCGTCGATTCTGCAGTGTCGGGCGTTCGAGTCTCCCAGGTAAATGAATCATTTAACAGTTATAATTCCTTCAGATATTCTGAAGTAGAGTGAATTGTATATTAAAAACAGTTTAATATATATATATATATATATATATATATATATATATATATATATATATATATATATATATATATATATATATTTATAATTATATATATATATATATATAGACATCTTCAACCCTTTTTTTTAGCTAATTTTAATTCAACATTCACACTTCACTTCTTTAGAGGGAAGTTTTATCACAGACTCTCTTTGCTATCTTTCTTGCTTCACCTTCTCATCTGTGATTCATCCCTCCTTTTATCCAGCCATTATCCACTATATTCATTCCCTAATAAGTATGCAAGTCAACCGCTTTCATTCTTCTTCTGTCCGTATTGACATTCATTGCTCCATCTTCCTCCCTTCTACTCTTGCGCCATTCAGCCCTCTTTCTCTTTTATTCAGTAAATTCAACAAATCTTCACAGAAGTCGCTTCGTGGCACTGATCCAGGATTGCATTACCTTGAGACTGCAACTCTCTATTTGCATTCTGTTCTGTAATAAATTTGATCATTAAACCTTTCTCTTTACGCATTTTACTCCTCCGTTTAAAGTTCTTGCCCTTCTATTTTCAGTACTTGCTTTGTTTCTTTCTAACCTTCTTCACTACCCTATCCATCCTCCAATGTTGTTGTCCTCACATACTGCTTGCATCCCCTTTCCCTACCATCCTATAACCACAAATACTCCCTGTGTACTCGATTACTGCAACCATCACTTTTACACACTATTCTTATGGTCCTTTCAACTCTGCGTCTTCAACCGTAGCTAATTTCCTCATTACATGCTCTTCTCACCTCCTTTTTAAAACGCACTTGTTTTAATTAAAATTACGCCTTCATATCATCCCTTCCTCTCCAAGGAGAACGTCTCTATATTAACTTTTGCTTCGCTGAAACAGTAATCAGATATAAGACTTGCTACTCGTCTTTCCACCGTTACATTTGCCATTTGACTCCTCCGTCAATCAATTCTGTACTGACTCATAATGTAACAAACTCTTTTACTTATATATAATTTTCTCTTACCAAAAGAATACTTACGAGGTTTCTTCTTTAGAAATCAGCTATATCCAACAATCTAGTTCGTTTTGAAAAACATTTCCACAACACAGCCTTCATTCTTATCTACTCCCAGAACTCTCTACCTACCAACAACGTTACCGCTTTAATTGTCACCTACCTGTGCCTATAAATCACCTAGCACGACCACCCTTCCATATTCACCAATCTTGATTTAACATAAATTCAGGTTCCCTAGAAAAATGTTCTTTCAGCTCTCGTTCTTCTCAGTTCCTTGACCTTGAACTATCACTATTACAACTTTTTCTCATTTCTCCCTCAGTCCCACCAATACAATCCTCGAACTAGCAAATTTGTGGCCTTTCAACTGTACCCAGAGCCCTCCTGACATGCAAGAGCTGCTCCTTCAGTAGCCCTGCATCTTTTAGCTCCCTTGCATAATCACTCTTTGCCTTTCTCGTTCCTGCAAACGGTACCCTTTGACCTTTGTCTATGTGAAAAAACACCCAGCTTTCTATGGTAAATTTCTTCTCTGTTGCTCTGCACCCACATATATCCAAGGTCCCAGACTCAGTACTTTATTTTCCTCCGTTATATTTTTTCACGATAAGGCTGATATTAGTCTTGCCTGAATGACTGATAAATAAAAATAAAGAAATGCGATGGTGTTCAAGTTGCACAAGACACCACAGTACAGATCGACCTGCGATGAAATACATAATGAAAACGTATTACTATAGCGTCTATTGCTAGACTTATGACATGCAGCAAATGTGTAAGTCACACTGTACCAAGACACGTAGCGTAGTCACATCAGGTCTGTGAACGCTTCATGTTTATTAAAGACATGACTGTTCTTTGCTAGTCATCACATCTGGAAAATGGCACGAAGGAAAAATCCAGCGAGGTGATGGCTGTCGTGTCGGCTTATCACTAATATATTCCAGTGACCTGAGAAGAGGAAACTTTATTAGGTGAACTGCAGTGGTTTGGGCTTATTTACTTTTTCCACCCATTACTTGCTTATAAATTATTCAGAGGTGCAGGACGCTTTTGACTGCGTAATTTGGTATACGTAAAAAACATGATGTAGGAAGTATTGTTCAAAGCCTTTATTTTTATATTTAAATTCTGGTTAGAGAAGCACCGCTGTGCACAAAGAGAGGTTTTTCGTTAAAATTCATTCGTGGTTCGACGGCCTACTACTGTAGTCGCATGCTGCCTTTTAACAAAGTGAAGAAGATTAATAGGCGCTCCAAGTAAGCGATGACTCCGCAATCATTGGTTAATGTTTGGTTTTCTTATTTTACCGTAATGTCTCCTTTGATTACTGATCACGGACTTGCCATGTTTATTCCTGGTACTAACCTAATACTAACAAACAAAAATCCCACATACATATCACAAGCTTTGATGAAACCTAAAAGTAGTGGGGGAACTCTAAAAATAATCGGTCTATTTTTAAATTCTGATTACCGTTAGCGGTGCCAAATTGACGAACAAAAATAAAAAAGAAAATTTAAAAAATCTGTTTCAAACAAATTCGTTCCAGATTTCCCGCCTTCATTAGCATGGTTATCACGATCACTGCTTGTTGAGTAGGCAGGCCGAAAACACTAGTCGGCAACTCACCCGCTACCTGAAAGATCGGGTGCAATCCAGCGATTCCCGAGGCTGGAGAACTGCAACAACTCAGTTGGGAAGCAACTGGGGAGAGGAACGGATAGGTCACGCACGATCTCTGGGTACTAACCACGTGCAAACTGAGTTTCACTGAATACTCGGACGCTGATGTGTACGGATTACGTTCAAGGGAGATGATTGCTCGACTAGCGGTAATAGAAGTGAATTAAACTAAGGGATGCGTTTTTGTCATCTCTGTCTTGCTTTAACTGCAAAAACTTTCGACCAACTTTCATCGTGCTAAGAATTTCGTATGCTATAGTCTGTGGCAAGGTAAGTTATTGGGAGTATTTTTTTTTGTTTCCTTTCAAAACAATCTTTGAAAATTTTTAAATACCAACGCACCATGCTGCCGCATTTAGTCAGTATTGTTGTAAGCAATATTTTGAGTCTTCTCAATCAAAATTTTTATTCTTATGGTTGCTGACCGCACTTTCATATTTTCGTTTGACATGACGGGAATTTTCGTTCCTCTTTATTGTTCAGTTATTTCGCAAAAGGCAAACTTTAATAGCGAATTTTGCTGTGTTTGGATGGGTAATGAATACAAGATATGACGTTCATTCGTTAATATTCTTTTCGCGTAACTTTAGTAGGACGATTTTAATAACGACGCCAATATCAAAAAAGATTTGTAACCACATTCCGGTATAAGTATTCACTAATTTATTGTAAATTTAGAGAGTTATAAATACCTGTGCTATAAAGTGAATATCGCAGTTAAATTTAGTTTCTCATATTGTACTGAACATAGTCGTCGGATAAAATGCAAGGGAATCCTGTTCAAGTGATGTCATCTGAAAATGACGTAACTTGGTAGTACGGATTTAGGTTAAAGTTAACAAAATGGTTTCCGTTTAATATGTACAATTTTCTATAAACTGCCTAAGAAACATTGCTATCTCGTATCACCCTTCATTAGATAATGAATTTTTATCCGCAAAGTTTAGGTATCATGAACAAGCGATGATTGGTAACATTTTGAGTTCTTTTTCTCAAACGTAGCGTTCACCTACATATCAAAAACAAAATCCAACAAAATGAATGGAATTCGTGTGTTAAATTTGTGTTCAGTTTAAAGTCATGATTTAACCTACGCGTTTCACCCGCGCAAAAAGTAATTTCTCCTTCTAAGAAAACAAAAAGAACATTTATAGGTTTGACAAATTTTTTGTCACCACTCCTTCTGTTAGTAATTCCTTTTCATAAGCTCATGAACAATCCGTCGATTTGAAAACCAAGCCTTATCACGTCGCTCTCCTCAAAATGCTTTTCCAGCAGATATTCTGGTCATAATTCTGCAGCCATTGCATTATTGTCCCAGGTCAGTTCTCGATTAGGCTACTTCATGGCGAGGCAAGGTTACGAAAAGGTCAAACCGCAATTGGAAAAAAACTGAGTTCATTCGATTAACCTGGGCTATTTTCCGTTTATAATGATGTACAAATAAAAGAGAAATAAAATGATTTGATGTGATGTCTAAGATACTGTCGTTATTTTGATGCTCCTTGTCAAAGTTTTTTGCAGGAATGATAACGAGATAATCATAACGATACTCTTCACATTTCGTCGTATGTGTTGCTTTTCAAAATGCCACGACGATGAGAAAGATGATAAAACAGTTTCGATAAACTTTTTTCAATTAATCTTTATCTTTTTTTCTTTTTTTTTTTTTAATCTTTAGCTTAGAAACAGTGGCCTGATTTTCAGTACAAAGGCTGCTGGGCTGAGCAGCTTAAAACTCCCTAATAGATCAGAAGAAGCTGACAATAAAGAAAGACGCGAGTGTGACCCCATATACCGTAGTGCTATAGATCAACCTCTTGCCAAATAGAAAATTACCATTCATGGAGAACGGAAGCGGAAAGAGAATTCCAAAGCTTGGGGAGCAGAGAAAAAGAAACTGTGACTTAGCAGCGAGTTCTGAGGGTGAAATAATCATGGAATCAGTGTGGGAAATACAGGCCTGAAGAGACACTATGAGACAGCATGTGAGGAAGAGGGTGTCTGTATCTTTAATCTCAAGGGAACAGTGTTCGAAATAGTACCTGCAGAAAAGAGTTTCTGTGGGACCTAGAGAGGAGGAAAGGACGAGTCACTGATCAGACAAAACAGCGTCTGATTCAGACTACTTGAGGGGGAAACCGAGTGGGAAACACCCTATTATTAGAGCATATTCTCGACAGGAGAGGCTAAAGCCGATATAAAACTTCGGTAATTGGAAGGAAAATAATTTGCGGCGTCTAAAAACTTCCCTTTTTTTTTAGTTTTCTGTAAAAGAAACTGCCGAGATGGCTATTTGCCTGTCCGTCCGCACTTTTTTCGTCCGCCCTCAGGTCTTAAAAACTACAGAGGCTAGAGGGCTGCAAATAGGTATGTAGATCATCCACCCACCAGTCATCAAACATACCAAATTTCAGCCCTCTAGCCCCAGTAGTTTTGTTTTTATTTAAGGTTAAAGTTAGCCATGATCGTGCGTCTGGCACCGCTGTATGTGCCGACAACACAAGCCACCACCGGGCCGTGGCTGAAAGTTTCATGGACCGTGGCTGAGAGTTTCATACAGCATTATACGCTGTAAAGGAAACTCGATTGTGCTTAAGAAACTGCGACGCATTTCTTACGCGTGTGATTTTTCAAAGCACCTTGATGTGTCCTGAAAACCAGACATTACGATTGCAGAATAGGGCTAAATTGCATGTTCATGCAGAACTGGATGAGATTGAACGGGATATTAAGACACTGTACTTTACCAGACTGGGATCCCCAGAATTCATAGATGTAAAGAATTCAATTCGAGAGCGACTTCAAACAACATTAAATTCTAGACTGTAAGAAGAATGGCTGAATCAGTAAGAATAATGAATAGAAAATGAGGCAGAACTGATTAGTCATCGAGAAAGGGAGACAGAGACTAGGTGAGAATAATGAACACATAGACATGTCACTAAAGATATACAAGAAGTGGAAGTTGTATCGTAAAGAACAACAGACACAAAGCGGTCAAGTAAAAAGCAAACTACAAGCAGAAATTCTGGCTAATAGATAATTAAACCAGGCTGCCATATGCCTTATAGGTCTAAAGACCACCGACAAACGCTTCACCGAGCCCCGCTGTAAGGGGACAAACATCAGCAAGACAGAATCTTGCGGAAGAAGAGAACTGGATTCAAATTATTGAAGAAATGAGAACGAATGAGTGAATGACTTTGAGTTATCTGGCATCGTGACAACTGGATCATTGATGCCGATATCAATTAAATGAACAACATAGCTCCTGTAAAAACAATAAACAGATAAAAAAAAAAACAAATATTATATTTTTGCGGGAAGACCAGCGTCTGTAATAAATCTAAAAATGCCACTAACATCATACACCACATCCTCTCCAAGAGTCTTGCCATCCCGACCAAGAGCCTCAGAGAGGCAACAGCTTCTGATATCCCCAAGACTGGGGCACTCAACCAGCAAGTGCTTCACAGTCAAGGTGACCAGACAATCCTCACAAAAAGGTTGATTCTCTACGCCCATCAAAAAACTGTGTTAGGCGAGTATGCCCAATCCTTAAGCGGCAAAGAGCAGTCTCCCATCTTCTAGGCATACTGCCATACTTCCAAGGAAATATAACATCCGTAATTTTTTTCATTTTATTTTCTCCTATACCATTCCAATGCACTGAGAACGTTTCGAATGCTTTAGAAATAATAAAATTTAATGCACATGAAGAGCCCATTTCTTCGAGGTCTACAGAATACATTATTTAGTGTAAGATACCTAGATATTTTTCGTATCTAAGTACTTCTTGCGTAGTTGTGGAGTTGCACGAATGAGATCATAAAGGTATAATTCATAGTTGGAAAGTTTCTTTTTTCGATTTTAAGTGAGACAATAATGGCTGGTCAACTTATAAAGTTGTATTCTTTTCTTAAAACGAGAATAGAGAAAATGAACACAACTTGTTTAGCTAAATAAAACAGTCCTTAGGGTGGACAAAAGATGAGAAAATCTGTAAGGTATGTTGATAGCGTAATAAATGGTTATGTAAAACTTTTGAGAAATACTGATAACAAATTAATCGTTGTTGATTATAAATGCAAAACAAAATCTTCAAAAGAACCAGGCCCGTCACAATCAGGGGGGAAAAAAATGAATCGCTGTCTTATGTAGCTGGAAAAGCCACATCAGTCAGAGTGAATAAGCAACATCTCAAAACTTTCACGCTCAAAAAGAGGCGCCTTTGGAACAAATGATATTACCTGAAAGGTGTATAATTCCTCTTGTTTCTGACACATATAAACGAGCGAGAAGTTATGGATATTCATTAAGCACTGGGAGTTCTGACAGCGAGCGAAAGAAGTCATTGTTTTGCGAAGCCATATTTCTGGAGTCATGTTTTTTATACGGGGAATCTGTTGCTAAATGTCCTTGAGCGAACGTAGAGAACCCATTGAAATGCGTTCACTCTAGGTTTTAAGTAACGTGGCCTGGGAAAAGAGATTAAGATAAGTATAGCAGCCAATATATCTGGCCATCAGCTTAGTCTCTATCAAAAGCTAAGTATACCTTAGTTTAACCAGACCACTGAGCTGGTTAACAGCTCTCCTAGGGCTGGCCCGAAGAATTAGATTTATTTTACGTGGCTAAGAACCAATTGGTTACCTAGCAACGGGACCTACAGCTTATTGTGGAATCCGAACCACATTATAGCGAGAAATGAATTTCTATCACCAGAAATAAATTCCTCTAATTCTTCATTGGCCGGTAGGAGACTTGAACTCGGGCCTAGCAGAGTGCTAGTCGAGAACTCTACCGATTCGTCCAACGAGGAACTTTAGTCTCTATCAATCTCATTGTTGGAGATATGAGGAACTGACATACTAAAATTGTTTTCCAGAATCCATGGCACTGGGTAGTGCCCACCGTGTACTAATATTTGTTGTGCAAGAATATGGAATAATAATAATGGCAAATAAAAATGGCAATGTATATATCGCATTAGGAGTCTTTATTTGAGGGAAATTTACGCCTAAAAAAAAGTGTATCTTAGTTTAACCAGACCACTGAGCTGATTAACAGCTCTCCTAGGGCTGGCCCGAAGGATTAGACTTATTTTACGTGGCTAAAAACCAATTGGTTACCTAGCAACGGGACCTACAGCTTATTGTGGAATCCGAACCACGTTATGACGAGAAATGAATTTCTATCACTAGAAATAAATTCCTCAAATTCTTCATTGGCCAGCGGAGACTCGAACGCTGGGCCAACAGCGTGCTAGCCGAGAGCTCTAACCGCCCCTCCAATGAAGAACTAAATTTACGCCTAACAGAGTATAATGGTCTCTTTGGCATCTGCTTACCTTTGTCAGTTTCCATAATTATGTAAGTATGTGGTAATAAAGAAACTTGCTTTCGGAATTAGTAGGAGATCCCAGTTTAATTAGGTATCCCCTGTGTACTATTTTCTCCATGATGCAAAATAAGAAACTAATTTCTATCCTTCAGTAATTCTTAGAATTTACTGAGAAGTAATGTTATTGAATAAGGCCTGAATTTTGAAGTACTTGAGTTTTTAAAGCAATTACATTTCGAAACCGTTCTAGTAATTAGGGTTTGTTTTAAAACAACCATTTTAGATCAATTTTCATGCTTAGGATTTATCAGAAAATTAGTTACTGTTGGCTACTGCTTTCACATTTAACACTTTCATAAATTATTATGCAAATGTTTTTAACAGTTCGATTAAGCAAGTAAAACTCGCAACCTGCTCTTTTAAATACTTTTGATTGCCAAACTTGTAATGATCTGATGAATGTTTAAATTTCAAGTGTAAATAAAAAGTGTAAATAAAAGGACACTGCAACCAAATTGATCCTTCGTTCATGTTTTTCTCAATTTTGAGGCAGGGAATCTCAGAATACTAGTTTCTTTTTTTTAAATTCCTTTAAAAAACTTCATTTCCTTGAGTTGAATGCCGTGTCAAGATTTACATATTCCCGATATATTCAAATTTTTCTCATAAAGCTGTGTATATATTGCATGGAGATTTCTCTTTTTTAAAAAGTTACTTTTAATAATACTGCCTTTGATTTGTCCTTATGGTTTTATTATTAGTTTTTCGATTGTATAAATGACCTATGACGCGATTTAAATACACTCTCGTCAGGCCAATTTAAATAAGATAATTCGCATATAATTCCCAATAAGCTTAGCTTTCTTTCAATATTTTGCTCTGTACTCGAGTCTCTACCACGCATACACGCACCACACACACACACACACACACACACATATATATATATATATATATATATATATATATATATATATATATATATATATATATATAACTATTATATATACATATATATATACTACGTTTGTTAGAATTAGCGACGTTGAGCAGTCATTGACGATTATAATTATTAATCAAAAGTTCGTTGGCAGTATAGCAATATTATACGGGGCAATACGAAATTATGGAAAGCATTTAAGATATATTTTGGTTAGTTTAGAACACCAAAAAATGCAGGCACTATAGTGATAAGAAAACTTACTTTTAACAAAAGCGTTAAAAGAAAGAATAACTTTAATGCATCAAAAAAGATACTTTTTTTGAGGTTAAAGAGAACAGGGAAAAGTTGACAAACGACGTAACAGTAAGACAAGTAAAGGATAATGAACAAACTTGCAACACACCGTAGGGGCTCTGGTGATAGTAGCAACGGATCACAATGAGACCCGAGGGCCATCTGGGCAAATGAATAAAACTGAAAATAGGAAAATGGGATGTGGTGATAACTGTAGATAATTGTCACAATCAATACAATAAAATGACGATAGAATATAACAGGTCGATTTGCTACCACCTGTTATACAGTCGAGGAAAGCAGAGGATAACGTCATGCAACAAATTATTTTTGATCACCGCAAAAGTCAAGCAGAGTCTTTTCCTGGTAAAAAGAAAGAACTTTCACGTGGTCAGACTGAACCTTTGTTTTAATTTGCCATACGACTCTGTGTAATAATAATAATAATAATAATAATAATAATAATAATAATAATATTAATAATAATAATATAATTATTTCATCGAGTATTACCACACACTACAACGCTTGTCCTCCTACTGGAACGATCATGAAATTATCCTTCCAGTACTGACCTCCTTACTGGCATACTTATTTCTATGGGGTGAAAGGATGAACAGCACAACGCAACTGTTAATCAAAATACAATATTTATTTTTACTTTGTGACAACTGACATCCGACATAGCGTTGTTAGCTCCAGTATATTTGGCCGGAATGTCTTAGAAAATAAATCATCTGGTTCGGCTGTTTTTGGGTACAAAATACGATGAGTACTTTTTGCTAAGGAATTATATTTAAAAAAGCACTTTATCCCATAAAAAAGAATAACAAAATCGTTTCATCAATGTTTATATATGATGGAGCAATACGTTCATCAATTTAATATAAAATAATACAAGCTATTACTCACGGGAAGGTTACAAACAGTAATCAACTGACTTTATAACACGTATAAAAATTAATGGCATTTGAGCAATGAAACATCATAAACAGGACGGTAAAGGGACTGTAAACTTCAAATGTTTAGTTTTATTGCATTGCTTGTAAGAATTTCTTTTCACTTCTGTGAATGGTACCGATATAGTCACTGATGTGTCATCAAAGCTTTTTTGTTACTTTCATAACTGTCTCTCTTTTACTGCCGTGCCAATAAAACTCTCACTTGTAGTTTACAGACTCCTAATGGTTTTGAAAATAAATTTTTAAGTTATATTGATTATGAGGCGTTTAATATATATATACATATATTTATGCATATATATATACATATATATGTATATATATACATATATACAGGTATATATGTATATATATATACATAATCGTTAATTTTAGAATAATCAGTTGTATTTCAAGGGTTTATTAATTACTAAATCATTGAAGCCCTAAATTCATGTTGAAAATCTCATTAGTTTCCTAACCACATAAAAGGAGGCTGTTATATTTTTAATAGTTTTATGTCTGGACACGCCTTAATATCATATTATGAGACTGAATGCAGTATCCTTTGGTGTTTCATTAAAGCAAAGTTGCTTAAGTAGTATTGCAATATAATTCATGGCGTGTATGTCATTAATCATAATCATCATTTTATAATATTCTGTGCGTGAGTGTCATTACCGATTATCACGATTTCATTAAGAATTCCATGCATGAGTTTCGTTGGTTATTGTCATAATAATTTCAGAATGACGTTCATTATGACGTGATCATTGCTGACGTGAGCGTCATTCCTCATAATCATGATTCCATAACGTTCCTTTAGTACTCATTAGACCTTCTACCTTCCTCCTGCAGATCCCTCCCAAAAAATGTCTCCATCGAACAGCTCTTCTTCCTCGGGCGGGACGTCCAACAGCAAGAAGGGCCAGACGCGGTACAAGGGGCTCTTCTCTCACCAGATGGCCCCAACGTCGCGGGCCTACCTCATTCTCTTCAGTTTCTTCTGCGGGGTACTCATGATCACGACGGGGTCGGTCTTCTACCACGTCATCACCATGAGGCCCATGAGCGGGATGCACCCCATGCACACGCCGCCCCTTCCTCTCGCTTGCACCCTCATCGTGGGCGGCATCCTCACGGTCCTGGCCAGCTTCGGCATCGCTTGGAAGTAAGGGCGCTTTTTAGTCGTTCGTGGGCTTCTGCGTGTCCACATGCAACCGTGAAAGAGGAAGAGTGAATGATTAATAATGACATGAGAGAGAGAGAGAGAGAGAGAGAGAGAGAGAGAGAGAGAGAGAGAGTATGATAATGACAATTGCAGAGAGAACCATGGAGAATGAATAAAAATATTAATAAGGGAGGCAGATAGAGAATGATAATGATAATTGTAGAGAGAACCAGAGAATAATAATAATAATAATAATAATAATAATAATAATAATAATAATAATAATAAGAAGAAGAAGAAGAAGAAGAAGAAGAAGAAGAAGAAGAAGAAGAAAGACATATAGGGAATGATTAATGAGAGAGAGAGAGAGAGAGAGAGAGAGAGAGAGAGAGAGAGAGAGAGAGAGAGGAAATAATTATACGATATCACGTTTTGATTGGGCAATCAAGCACGAATTTGGGCGTTCGGCAACAACCACTTCGCAGTAATTAGGCCAGCCTTACATAACCCATGATAACGAATCGGATGCATTGTGTCCTCATTTCACAAGACACATTTCACAAGACCCGTTATGAGCGTCATTACCTAGAGATGAATAATGAAGCCTATTACCAAATCATTTTACCTTGATCACCATTAATAATGGAAGGTAGAACGCTCTCTCGACTGAATATGGGAGACGCAGGTATGGGTTAATTAGGAGATAGCGTACATTAATTCCTTCGTTTATATGGAGCCCGTACTTACGTCGCTGATGCTCTTTCTATAACAATCGGCATAACAAGTAAACGATGACGACGATAAATTGTTATTGTAACGGTAGTGCGGCTTAGGAGATCCCGGTCGTAACGGGAAATGTAAATAATGAGAAAGCAACATCTCTCGAGAAGGTGACAGCGACATCTCTCCAGGTGACAGCGACTTTATCCAATTCCATTATAAACGATTTTAGTCGTCTTTGCGACGGAAGTTTTCATAAAGAAAT